>NW_020799828.1:0-18896 GCF_003590095.1 Trichoplusia ni
AAATATTCATTTTAGGCAGTTTCGTGTATCATTATAAATTAAATTACTATTAAATTATATTACTTACAAATCATAACACTATACACTGAAATACAAAAGAAATGAAATGGATTAGAAGTAGAAAACAAAGTTCTTTGGTCCGAGAGTAATAGACCGTGAATAAAGACTTAACAATTTAAAAAAGGGTGATATGAAATAAATAGTTGCATAAACTTATAAAGTGAAGCAGATTCATAATTATTTATTTAATAAGGGATGACTCACGAATATTTGTCTGGATGTCCCGACTAGATACACCGTGATTTTTTAGTCGTCTTACAAAAGCAGCCCAGTTCATGTGTCCAATGACTAGAACACGTTCATGATAAAACAATAGGTATTCATGAGATTTGAATAAATTTAAAATGCAATTTTTATTCAATATTATGATGCAATTCGTAGTTTTTTAGAAACACAGCTCTGTTGCAAGCGCGGTCCGAGCCTTGTAACAATGGTGAGGGGCGCGGGCGGCGGCATTTTTATCATTTTTAAGAGTATATTTCAGATTTCTCTTGTTAATCTTTCTTCGTACTTATTATCTTAGATGATGATAAAAAATAATAATCGCGCCTAGGGGTATTTTACGTCGGATACATGAACTGGGCTGCTTTCGTAAGACGACTAAAAAATCACCGTGTAGAGCCAACCGAAGTCAGCTTATGATTAATTAAGGACTCCGGTTAGGTCCAAAACTAGCTTGGCCATCCCGATAAATACGCGTGAGTAAAACGGTTTTAAATAAATAATTAAAGAGCGCAGTAGAGGTGTTTTTATGTCAATCGAAAATAAACTGTAATGGTATTACTGTAAGGAACAAAATAATGAATTTCTTTGTCACAAAAATATCTCTACCAAAGCAGTCAATCACACAAACCTTAAACAATTAATAAACTTAAAGCGTTATTGCGTTCAGCGTTATTATCAGTAACTATGTGATTATAGCAAATAGTACTCTATGGCAAGCGAATAAAGTGCTTTTTAGCAATGTAAAATTATGGACTATTGGTGCTTTTTCTATAGTTATTTCGTACTAAAAGCATGCACATACAGGTGGTTTTTATTTTGTTGAATAAACTCAATATTGTATTACCTGGTGCATTTTCATCGTGTGGATTCTGGAGGCCTAGCAGCTTGTTGAAGACTTCCTTTACAACCATTGGGTTTTGTTTGATAAGCTTTGGTAGTGCGGCCAAAATCTAAGAACAAAAAAAGCAATTTTATGGATTAATAATACTTTTTTTAATGGTCATCCATAAAATTAAAAATCTTTTTCTATTTTAGTTAGATGTGTAATTAACTATTATAGTATCATATGCATATAGTTTTGTAAAACATAACATCATTAAAATTTGTCAATCATTGCCAATAACGCTGTGCACAAACGCCAACATCTAAGACGCCAGCACAGTCTCGGCTGCATTACTATAGACCCATGGAACGGCAACCCAACAAAACCGGAGAGATGCAGGACCCACATTTTTCATTCGTCCGAAACACGAAAGCTGTGATATTTTTTCTTAAACGCATTTCCTAATGCGAAAGTCTATTTTAGCTTATATGTTGTAGCAAACTCGAGAAATAACTTTTTTTTACACCGGTCCTGCAGTTTTAGCACAGTTTTTACAAACATATTTGAACATTTCAGTAGTACTTAACCTTACCTCTCTCTTAGACAGGCCCGTGAGTACCGGTATCAGGAACCGCACGTCCGACACCCGCGTAGCGTACAACTCCCGCACTTTAGACACCAACTCCGGCGAAGGGGGCGCTGTTGACGAAAGAATACGTATAATCACTGAATAACAATATGATAAGCAGTTACAATTGAGGCAGCTACATAGATTGTATTTCATAATATTACACCCTATCATGTCCTACAGTTGCTGGACAGTTTTTTCTTACTTCATTGAGAAAAGAAATGTTTAAAGAAGGCTTTATGTATTTTGTGCAGTTTATTTATTCAGAGCTAGAAATACTACTAGAAGTAGTATTCTACAAATTCTTGCTGTTGCAAGGTTGCTACTTTGCAAACTTAGAATAAGGATTTGGATATATGCGGGGATCGCAACTACAGCAAATCACACGCAGTGGTAATCACAATGGAGACCAGTTATTGGTTTAGCAAGGTTTAGCACATCTAACACAGTGGTGATTGGGCTAGTGACCTCTACCATGCAATTACCTTAAAATTGATAACCGGGGATTAAGACATACCTTTCTCAGTGAATATATGTACGAGCCTGGTGAGCAGGGTCTCGGCCCCGCGCGGACACTCGTCCAGCAGCGCGCTGAAGGCGGGGCTGAGCGCGGCGGGCTGGCGCGCGGCCGCCGCCCGCAGCGGGGCCTCGATGCCGCGCAACACGCAGCGCTTGGCCTCCGACCCCGCGCTACCGTACACACGAGCCACCTCGATTATCAACTCTGTTGGTATGAGAAAATGATTTAAACGTATTTACTTAAGACTATGAATTTTGTTGATGTTATAATTAACTTATTCTAAAACGATGCCTGGGAAAAGTAACCGTTAAATGTAATGATATCTTTGTCAAGTTAAGAGGAATGTACAGATAAATAGGCACTCAGTTGGCACGTGATTATTATGATTAAGAATTTACTATGAACTTTTGGACAACTAAAAACAACAACTAACAACTAAAACCAATGCAAAATCGAAATACTATGCAAAAGATTTTTAAAATAAATGCCTCCACCATCATTCACAGCCTTTGTCCTGCTAAAGCTCCCCCTTTCCTTCACTCCTTTTTAAATTTCTATGGTCGACCCATCTCACGTAAAATATCTACAAAAGCACTAACAACAAAACGTCTTCACAAAACCCCACTTGTACTCTGACCTTCATTCTCAGCGAGCAGCGCCATGACGAGAGTGAGACAGACGTGGTAGAGGTCGTCGGTCCAGACGCGGGCCCCGCGCAGCTCGGGCGGCGGCTGCGCCAGCGACAGGAAGCCCAGGTACAGCAGCGCGTGCTTCTCCACCACCTTGCGGACCGCCTCCGTACCGCGCTTGTAGATCTTCACCGAAGCTTTCAGGGCAGCATCGCGGATTTCCTCGTTTTCATTCACTGGAATAGGGGACATTTCTGATTTATGTTTTTTTGGGGGATTTTTTGTTGTGTTAGGCAGCAATTGTGTTAATTCGACTATTTTCCGAAATTGTTCTGTCTCAAGAAGTATTCAGTTTTACGGAATTTTTAGAATAGACTGTTTGATTAAATAATGCATTTTTTCCGCTACTTTAGTAGACCAAAAAGTCAGACCAGTGACATGAACGATGGGCAAAAGCAATGAGGTACAAACTAAGCAATATCTAAAATAAAAAGGAAAGGGAAAGATAGTAATACTTACACACATGACAAAGCAACGACGACACAAACTTATGCGCCCTCGGTGGCCTCATAATACACAGCTCCTCCAACAACTCTAGAGCTAAAAACGCCACCTTATCCTCCGTCACCAAATGCTTCAAGTAATCGACTGCCTCATCAGTAACAACTGGACACTCTGAATAAATCCTTTTTAACAACATCTCCTTAGAACTATCCATGACCGGATCACCTCTCTCACAAATCTGAGTGATCAATGCACAGAGCAACTGATTGTAATTCTGATCGTGTTTCTCATGGACTTTGGGCTGTAAGGTAACTGGGTGACGGTTAAAACCTTGCATGAAAGCGTACTCTTCGTACAACCATGATAGAGCTAAGTCGATCCTGCTCGCGGGGTCGTCTAATATGTAATTAAGGACCAAATCCCTCAATTCTGGTGTGTAACTTGATGCGAATATTGTTATGAACTTTGCACGTATGTTTGCAGCTCCACCGATAATGCTTTCTGTTTCCGCGTTGAGTATCCTTCCAACTGCTTGCACTATCAACCTTTCTTTAATCTGTTTGGGGATGGGACGAGTGATTTCCTGCAGTTTTAGTAGCTTCACCTTCTGTTTTAACTTTGGTACAGTGGGTGTTGGCGGAGGGACAGGTTTCTCTTTGTCCTTTTGTTTTCTCTCCTCTTCCTTCAAGTGTTCCTGTCTCGTTTCCTCCATAAGCTTCGATACTGCGCTTTCAATCTGTCTATCGGCTTTGGTAGACTCTTGTAACTTAGCTACAGCATTTTTCAGGGTCACTTTTTCTTCATCATCTCTCAGTAAAGGTATTTTCGCAGCCAAGTCAGATAAGGAGGTAGTTGGTGCTTGTGGTATTACAGGCTCTTCTTTATTGATGACAGCCAGAATCATTTTGGCTAGATTCCTCTTCTGTACCTTGCTGCCCGAGTTAGGGATGGGTTTGTAGGCACTTATGAAGTTAGAAGGCATTTCAGTGGGTAGACAGTTGACCAGTGTGCTTGTTACAAGGTTAACAACATTTTCAACATTGTTAAGACCGTCGAACAGCGAGTCTTCCGTTACTACCAACTTTTCTGTACTTATTTGGCTGGTTGATGTTACTGGGGGTTGACTGTCATCATCATACGCGTTAAAGTCTGCCTTACTGTTGCTGTTGCTATCACTTCCCTGGCTGTTCGACTGAGGAGAATCTATCCTAATCCTCTTTGCAGGGGTGTCACCATTCTTGATTTCGCCCAATCGTTTATTCCTCCTCTCTTTAGGTATAGCCTTATTAATCTCCTGTGTCGTCATCCCTATATCTATCAGCAGCTGCGTCAATTGCGGCATCATGTCATTCGATGACGGATGCTTTATGAGATTCACAAGGAGCATTTTCAGGTGTTTCCTCACTGAATTGACCTGTGACTGAGATAGTGTTGGTGGCAGTGTTGTGTGCAAGTCGCCTAACGCTTGTATGACTCGGGGCATGAACTTTGGTCTGAACTTAGCGAGTAGGCACAGTGTCGTCATACAAGCCATCAAGTTCACGCTAGATATGTGTTGGGAGTTGTGAAATTTTACTAGCAATTTGAAAATGTGCCTGGAAAAGAGAGAAAACTGTTATAAGTAAAACAGTTGAAAATTATTATCATTACGACTTTTATGTGTTTTCCTGTCAACATATTAATGAAAATTCTTCAAGGTTTTAACAACTTTACAGGTGTCAAGGTTTGGTATACTTGCTGGTAGATATAACATCCGGAAAGACTCGACCTGAGACTGCTTAAAAGGAAGTGAGGACTGCTTAGTATCAGCTGGCAGTACAGCACATTACTGAATTTGTACACGACTTCTATTTCAGAACCAGAGCATCCAAGATGTGACATATAAAGTGCAACTTTTAAAAGCTAAATAGTAAACTACATATGAACATTTTATCTTATAATAGTAGTAGTATTATTGTAAACAACTTACAGATTTATAATTAAACAATACTCACTCAGATTCTTCTTCTAAAGCCCGTCGATTGATGAAAGTGAGGTTTGGAGGCAGTGTCTCCAGGCTGAACTCATCTCCAGAGCCTTCACTGGTTGTCTGCAGTAACACTACCTCCTCCAAGAACTTGATTGAGTGGGTCCTAATACCTTCGTTATCATTGTCTATCATGTTTAGGACTAGCAACTGTGAAGAATAGAAAAACAGATAGTACTGCTGTACCATTACTTCTGATGCACAATTGCAACAAAAACATCATATTTTAACAATAACATATTCTATTTTCTCTTAACTGTAATAGCATAAAATTAATCGCTATAGGAAGATACAATTCACTTAGTATTCGGTGAACACAGCCAAACAAATGCAACATTCATAAATCTTATTTATTATATTATGGTGGTCGAACAAAGTAAATTGAATTAACATTTTAATAACTAAGAATTTAATGTTTCAATATCAGCCAGAATACATCCACAGCTGCACATTGGCCAATTTCCATAATTGGTCTTGATCATGATCTGCTCTGTATACAATGTCTAACTAGTATTATCTAGCGATAAACTGATTTAATACAAACCTTCAGTTGTGTGATGTTCTCCCAGACTAGCTGCATGTCTGAGATATCTGCGGTACCCTTACATATCCATATGAGAGTGTTACGGTAAATAATACTGGATGCCTGTATGGCTCTCTTTTGGACAGCAATCACACCGTCAATAACCAATAGCCGAAGCTGCCCTATTATTTTTGGTAAGAAGTCTGGGTGTTGTTTACTGAAATATGAAAAAGATTTTATTACAAATATTGTGGGTAACTAAACCTCTATAAGTTTGAACTTAAGACACTCAAAGTATATTTAAAAAGTGTACCTTATTTAATACCAAAATGCTTTTAACTTTTAAAGATATAGATAAGAATAATTATTTATCTATTTAGCCAATTTTGTCAGAATAGGATTCAAGATTGCCTGTAACTTAGTTGATTTAGGTATTAAACTAGTTTTTATAGTGAAATTAGAAATCAGTATAGCAAATAAAACAGAACATAGTCTCCAATCAGTACAAAAGACCAACAGAAAAAAAACAACAGCATAAGCATGTTCACTTACCTTAAATCTTCAATAAAAGATATGACCTGTTTCCTGACTTCGGTAGATTTGTCGTTGACGAAGCTCAATACGTTTTCTACATACACTGGGAGCATTGAAGAGCACTGGTGAAGCAACAGTTCGATGACTTTTCTTAACAATTCGGCCCTTCGGCCTCCCTCGGCCATACCCGCCTCGTTTATCCATTGTACGAGCTTAAAATACAACAAACATACTTTATAACTCTCGTACTACAAATTAACCAACTATAACAAACAATAATCGGCGCATTATGAATCCAAAAATATATTCGAAAGATTCGCGCCTCGTAAATCACGAACCTGATTTTGAGCAGCCGTAAAACTCTGTTTACTGCTTGCCATTTCGTTAATCTTCAGCCTCTATGTTTAATAAGTGTTGTTATCATGGATTAATCCAGAATTATTGACTTTATTTCATAAATAATCAAGAAAATTCAATGTAATGATACGATCACATCGCAACGTTTTACGTATAACTCGAATAAATCTAATCTGTTACAACAGAAAGAGATATCGACACCACACTTGGTAACTTCCAGCTTCTTAGAAAGAGAGTTCCGATACACGTTGCAAAATGATACTATTTTTATCAGCGTCACAGTATTTTGACATTTAGCTTAGTGCTGCCAGCCCTTTGTAATAATATTTTTGAAATGATGCAGTAACTTGCCTTTTTAGATTTTAGTTTGTAAAATGTTTTCAACGAAATCAAAGCAATTTTCTGAACGGTGATTATTTTTTATTGAAGAAACTTAACACTTCTGTACTTTTAGGGTATCGAACACAACGGAACTATTAACTAACCTACGGAGGCACCGCTGTCTGTCCGTCCGGCCGCTTCGACGCGTTGGCTGTTGTCGTGAACCGTAAATTATAATACTAGACATTTGAAATTTTCACAGATATATTTCTGATGTCGCTTTAATAACAAACACAGTTGTAAGTTTATCGGGTAATTATTAAATTGTTCCATTCCTCAGATTTATTTAACACCGTGTCGATTTGGTTTTATAGCCGATTTATACAAAACCCTCATAGTCAAGAGTCCAACTCGTACTTGGTCGGTTGTATTATATTTTTTGTACGGCAAAAAACGGAACATATTTTAATATAAAGGCAGGACAGTAAAGCACGAAATCTTTTGAAACATATTTTTATTTTGGTCGTTGCTATTAACTATTAACAAATTGACTTATAATAACACTAAGGTTAGTCCAATAGATATGTCCAATTTTTCTGTAAGAAAATATTGAACTCTTTTAACTTTTTCAAATCTCTGTCCAAACTCATTTATTTAATAAGGAGAACCTTTAATAAATGAAAGAGTTCAAAGTAAAGAAGATGTTATGCGTCTCTAAGCCATTGTTGGTCCTTGAGGCACGGGAGTATAAGGCTGCAGCTCATATACTGCTGGCTTTTTCCTCTCCTCTTCTATTGATAAATAATAACTTCTGACGATGACCAAGCACGCAAGTAAGGTGACTGAAAAAAAAATGTTGCAAGTTAGAAAAGAAAAATATGCACAACCTTTGAATTTCGAAATCAAATCCAAAAATAGACACTTGAGAACATGTAAAATAAAATAAAAAATGTTCAAGTTTAGCAGCGACGGTACTGTCTTAAACGAGGCGAGAAAAATCGTGTGCTTTGCATTGAGGAGTCTTTTCCTTTTGACTTAAAAATTAACGTAATACGTATCGTAACTCAAATGAAATGTCTCGATTCTATGAACATATCACATAAAATATCGTAGGTAAATGGAAGGACATAATGTAACTTACAACTCCACTTGAGAACTGGAACCGTCGCTAAAAAGCCCATGAACACAGCAGTAACCACTACCAACGCTATACTCAGAGCAAACAAGATCTGTGTCGCCGTGAAGTAGAAACGCATGTATTTTGTATTATTCTGAAAGAAAAAATAGTTGAGTTAGTTAAACTGGCGTAGGTATGTTGAATATTGACGACGAAATTTACGCCTGTAACCGTGTATATAAACCAATACTATCGTCAATCGAGCATTCAAATAGAATTAATACAATGGAGAAAATTAAACCTCACAACGATGGTTTAACGAGCCAGTCGCTTAACTAATGAATCTACCATTGACGCTGACCAAGAACTCTTTGTACATGGTTACTGGTGTCGTGCTCGCTTTTCCACACGTATGCTAGAAATCGGCCCATTGTGCTTAGGGTGGCTTTGGGACGCTGTCAATCCAGACACGTCCTCTTCCATGAACAAAATGTCTTAAACTTTTCTTACCCTTACAAACTTTCCCGCTTGCACGAAAGAATAATAATTATTAATTATGATCTTAAAACTACGAAATGAAAAGCAAATCATTAATCTAAGATATGAAAATACCGGTACTGATAAATTTGCAAGAACTGTTGATGTTTCACCTGTAAATAATATTGTTTTCCTTGTTATCTTAACGCCGAACAACCGAAAGAACGTGATTGATACAGCCAGCCGCATTATTATGTCATCGAGACACAATCTTAGTAATAAATATTTTCTAAGTAAGTTGTGAGTTAGTACTTTATCATAATATCAGGAAATTTTAGGGTACTTAGTTTAGATGATTCAACTTGCGATAGTCAGGAGATCGCCGTTGTTCATATGCAAACTGAGTCACTAGGATGATAACTTTCGTGTTCTTTGTAAAAATTCAGGTAAGGTTTATAAGCGCAAAATACAAAAAAAAATGGCAAAGTCACCTTTTTTTCTTGTTACTAAAGCCGTAAAGCGGTGATGGTATTTGAAAGCAAATATAAGTAACGTAATAAAAATATTTTGGTCTTCGAGAGGATTCGAACATGCGACTCTTGGTTCGACACACCAATCGGTTCACCAACTAAGCTAGCGGGCGTAAACTTTTAAAGTGTCCTATGGTTTTAGAGGTTTAAATTTGTCCATGATGCTTTGTTGAAGATGCCATATTAGTTGTTGATGTTTAGATACATATTTTGACCTTTTCGTGGCATATCTTTTGGAGGTTTTCCTGGCTTATGATTCTTTGAGGAAATATGATGTGTTAACTGAGCGAACCAAAAAAATATACGTACCTTATGCACGCCAATAACCAAAATGAGATTGATGACGAAATTGTATAAGAACACCAGTAGGTAGTAGCCAAACGAGATGTATAAACTGAGGGCATTCTGGGAGACCTGGTTCGGATTTTGCTGTGGGGTCGGCCTTACAGTCGTCTCTTCAACGTATGAGTGCACTCTGTAGATCGAATACGATACAGTAGCCAGAGTGAAACAAGATGCTATCTGAAAGGTAAAAAGACTGATATTCAAACAGGATACTTTTTTATTCGAAGCGTTCAGAAAGACAGGGTTATTTGTTCAATGTTTTGAGTGACGAGAATAATATTATGTGAAAGCTACTTGGCTAATAAAATATAATCCTCCGCAGGTCACTACTGTACTATAGGGAGAATACTTAATTAAACATCTATAGAATGAAAATAAAATATTAATCTTATATTGAGCATAATTGCTATTGGAAACTGTCAGGGGCTTAAATAAAAATAATCAGATTGTTAAAATTATTTGTATATATTATGAGAATATATTTAATAATGGTACTTACCATGGAAAAATATCCAATAAGTAACACTCCTATCTTCAACGGAATGCAAAAGCAGCATTTAGCAAACCTTGGTAACTCAAAACCCATTGTTTTAACTAGCTTGCTTCAAACACAACAAAAAAAAACAATTAAAAAGTAAGTTAACTTGTCAAAACTCTATTTTTAAATGATCCGGCAAAAACCGGTGCACCGTTGTTAAAATTAGGGTATCGAATTGGAGCGAATGTATAAAAAATATTGTTTGGGATGGTTTTGTCTGTGATAAGAGCTAGTCTTATCATTTATCTGATATCGCCGAGCGCTGTCGATAATAAGTGACCAATGAATCATTAGCAAAGCAACTATTTCAAAAGTTATCTTAACGTATTAATTAAGGTGTGTTGTATTTAGGTTAACGTTCACAGATTATGGTAGTTTGGAGATATTATAAATCCTGGCCTCAATAGTATTAGAATGCCGGTCTAGTCGTATTTTTTAAAATGTTCAAGTTTCCTTTACACAGACACCAAGATTCAGGACCAGATCACACCACGCTCGTCCTATTTGAAGACCGAAACCGCAACACGTTGCTCTCAATGGGTTTGGCATAGTGACTATTACCCTATATAATTGGGCTATCCGAGTTACTATTCTAATTAATATTACCGTTTTGCCATGCAAATGAGTTCTAGGTGGAAAAAAGTGGGGGTATGTAAAATGGACGATGTCTGATTCTCAGACCTACCCAATAGGCACACAAATTTTCATGAGAATCGGTCGAGTCGTTTCGGAGGAAGGAATATATTGGACAAGCTGTTGCTCGCAGCTTTGGCCACCTGGATGCAGGTTGCAGCGAAAAAATACCTACCAGAAGAAAATCATGGTTTATACTTAACACAATTTATAATCAGTAATCCGGTCAGATAAATAGCTCTATAGACTAAGATAACATCTTATCCGCTATAAATATTTTTTACACCTATACTCGTAATTAGCGATCACAGCTAAGCCATTTTGATTGAAAAATCAGTTATGGAAGTACATGTTAATCATAGATTTATTTTTTTTTATTTGGCTCGTACTGATGCACTGATTTTGTCCCTATGCAGCCTGTCGTGGCGGTATATGTATAGGGGCTCATCGTAGAGTAGAGAGAAACACAATTTTTTTTTGTTGTTTTATTTCTCTTGGACTTTCACCGATTAAAAACACTCCACACCCCTTCTACTGCTTAAGCCAGTGACATGCAATCGCTCGCCCACGCTCTGCGCAACAAGTCCCAAATTGCTTATTTTAATATCGATAACGTGATTGCAGCTGGCATATGATTTTTAATGACCAATCTTTTTTAATCCAAAATATGCAATAGTTCTGTATCTACTTTGGGAGGGCTAATTTCAACGAGGCCTCTCCGTTTTCCCCGATTTTAAGAAATCTCGAGTTTCTTCCTTTAAAAGTAATAAGTAAAATACTACACGAATTACTCTCTCGTATTTATCGGGGTAGCCCGACTAGTTTCGGACCCAACCGGAGTCCTTAATCATGAGCTGCCGCGGCGGGGTCATTCTCACTATACTTAATATCAAAATACCACACGAAACTTAAATTTTGAATAACGAGTTACATAATATTATGTTTAATATTCTTCCAATATATCCTTATGAAATGTTGTGTGCATAAAGTGTAGGTCTGATAACACGACAAGATCTTTTTTTCATAGCTCTATTTTTTGATATTCCCTTAATCGAATTAGTCTGGCAAAACCGCTTGCTGGGTCAGCATTGATTCAATTTAAAGCTTGGGAACTATAACAGCCGTCTAATAAACCACTGAGATACTCAGCTAGAGCAAAAATGGGCTGAAATAAAAGAGCGTTTATACGAAGCATTTATTTTCGATTCTGCCAAACGTAACACATTGTTTTCAACACGAACAACAGGTTGTAGGGTCTGTCGATCGATTGTCTTGCTTTGCTGCTTTCTCTTCCACTATATCGACATAGTAACTGTACACAACGATGAACGCGTAAAATTCCAAAACTGCAAGAAAAGAAAATAAGGTGAAGTCACAATCTGTCAGACTTATGTACGCTACCGACAAAGCTCATACAAAACAATGTTTTACCATCGGTATAACAATACCGCAGAATATAAAAGTATCTTATCTTAATCCGGTACCAATAGTAAAGATCGTTTTACAGATTTTTTAGAATTCCTTAAAATAAATTTATGATGAAAGGCAATTCGTTACTACATTCCGCTTGACCATGATAAAATTACGCTCTATCGGGAGGCTTGAAAGTATTGCCAACTAGTCCGGTGGAACAGGTAAAGCCTGTGTCAGGCCCAGTGCAAAAAAAACCTGTCTTTTGAGTTGGACTCGCAAAACTGAAGATGTCGTCCTAATAGCCTAAGTAAAAACAAAGCCTTTGTTACGGTAAAAATAATTGTTGTTATTTTGGCAACAGATATACATTTTCGTACAAGTTTCAACTGCCTAGCAATGACAGTTCAACAGATGCAACCTACGGACGGATAGACGGAAAGACAGCGGTGCCTCAGTAATAGTATTCCGTTCCTACGCTTTGGATGCGAAAGCCTTAAAACGACACGCACACATAAGGGCGATATTTGTTTCTTTTCCTTTTCATCATTCTAGTAGATTAACCATTTTACTTACTGACAATCATGAGAAACACCAAGTACCATCCAATGAGGTAGTTGTGCGTCAGACACAACACCACTAGAACAACAATTTCGGCCAGCCACGTGCAAAACCTGCATACTAAATACTGTTCGATACGCCCTGGCGAGTCCTGAAATATTGAAAAAGGGTACAAATTCATTTTTAGAATATTTTGTCGTCGTTTTACATTTTCTTCTAGACTTGGTCAAAGACGGTGACCGGAGCTCAAATTTAGTGATGAACAATGTCCATGTAGATTTGAAGATTGATATAAATTCAGCGCACATCAGAAATGTCAATTTTATATGAAAAATCATTACGACTAATGTAAACACAGCAATAATGACACATCAGTTGCGACACATCCAAAACGAAGCATCCACACATCCGGCATCCATCCGTCATCCATTCGGAATATCCATTACGACACATACATCCTGAGACGAACCCTATTTTATTCTTAAAATTACAAAAAAAAAGTGTTTTTCTAATGTCCGCGGGTTAAAGAATTTAGACTAAGCATTAGTACTACATATCGCCAATCAAGTCTTCATTGATAAGATAATTAATCTTAACATACAAAACCTTTGAACGTAGGTACACAAGTACCTAGTATCAGTAAGTAGTACATTGATAATCTTGTATAAAACCGCACCTGTTTTAGGTACCTGAAAAAAACTACACAGTCAAGAAGAGGGCCAATTTTGATAGCTTCCCCGCTTCCAACGCTATTCACAATTCAAACTATAAATAAGTTAGCTTACAATTTGTAAAACGATAATGAAAAAATAGAATACGTACATAATACAATCCCATGCCTAAATAAATGGTGAATATTGTGAGAAAGCTTTCTGTGACAATCATTATTAAATAAGAGACGAACGCGAAGAAATAGTTGTCGTCCGTGGTAGGTAACCCTGGTTTCTCTGGGTAGATTGCCCCGAGGGGCGGCGGCCGGGGCAAGAATGTTTCTATGGCTGTGATCATACACCATACCAAGAAGAATAGCGCACGAAGCTGTGGACAAAATGGACTTATTAATACAAGTTTAAGGTCTTAATCGGTAGTCGATACACATTGCGTGGCACTCCTGGCTAAGCTCTGGTCCACTTGCTGTCGTTCTAAAAAAAGGCCGATCACTTCCACATTCTATAATTTTGCCAATACTACCTTTAACGGAAATACTTTTTGGGTTCCAAAATTGTTGTTGTTGTGATCTACTATCGATTTGGAGAAAATAATTCATCATCATCATTATCTGATAATCGTAACATTGGAAGGTTTTTCTCGCCAAAGTAATTTAGCTTAATATAGGTTGATATCATGGCATAAGACGGCTCACGGAGTTGAGTGTGGAACTGTGTTCGCGCATACCTACAGGAACAACAAAATCTCGCATTGATGTCTAATTCAATCTCTTTTAAAAAAGGCATTTCGCAATACTTACCAAAGTCCATAACAAAATGATTATACATCCACATCTTAAAGAATATAATAGTAAAAACGATACCACAGTGGGCAAAGTCACGTTGATGTTAGTACACATTTTGTACGAAGTTGATCCTATTTAGGCTTCAGTAAGTACAATAATATTTTGAAATCTAGTTTGTCCATCGGAAATAGATTTGATTTTTGACACCGACAATTAACGAATGTTCGTTGTGGGATACTCCTGACTTTAAGTATTTCTTTTTTCGTTGGGACATAGATTCTACAGAATTTTAATGGTATTTACAAAGCTTGTGAAGTGTTCTGGACTCCTTGGTGTTGTTTTATTATTTAAAGTTGATTGCAACAAATTTATTCGAATAAAATAAGGATATGCTTCCAAAAAATCCGGAGCAGACTAGATGCAGAAATGTTATAACATTAGCAACAGATATAGCTTACATCTCTTCAATCAAACGAAATCTCAATTGCGAATCCGGGTCGGATCAAGAATTGTTTCTGAGGTAGAGACATTAGTTTTCGGCAAGAGTTCAATACATTGAATCGATTTGATAACCGACAAAATAAATGTATCTTGTCCTCAGGCTTTGGGTTTTCTGCTCAAAAACTCTCTCTTTTATACTTTAGCTGAGAGTCGGGACGTTAACAAATCTGAAAGAACATAAAGCTGTTATTGTTGCGTCTTATTCCTCACCCAGATATATTTTATGCAAGCAGTTATTATTTTTTTTAAAGTAGGTATCGATCGGCGAGTTAATAAACAATGATTCATACTTACATCCAATGTAATAATTTGCGACGTTTATGTTTTAAGTTATCTCACCGCATCCGATGTTGATAGGGCGCATAATGTTTAAATAGAATCGCAAAAGCTTCTGTTCCGTGGAAAACGATAAGTAATTTGAAAATAAACATGTTTTTGTTTTTAGACATATAGGTATTCCAAAAATTTTGCATATATGTTACTTTTTACTGAGAAGAGCAGGAACATCTAGCCAGAGACGCACGGAGCATTCGCGAGTGATCCCGTGCCTCTGAATAAGGCAGTTGAAGGGGTCCCTTTGTGTCTTTAGTCGGTCTGACTCTCAAGCGTGGGTTGAAGTGACCAGCGTTTCACCAAGGGCAAAAAAAACACTCGCGTACCACGCTCGTATAGGAAGGCTATTGAATCTTCTGTTGGTTTACATTTTAAATTCTAATCAATGGCTCTTTAATTGCTGTTTTGATGCATATCTGTGAAGTTGTTCATTCGTTCATTAGATCTTGAAGAAACTGCTTTTTAAATACCAGATGATCGTAGAAAACTAGATACTAGAACTACGATTGTTTTTAACTCGCCGTAATTACTTAAATATTTGCCAAAATTTATTTCTATCCCGTCCTGTATTACGTGGTGTGAAAAAAAGATCATTTTATCTATCCTTTTATTTCTAAACGTGTTATAAATGGTACATACAGATCCATTTATAAGTATGCATACTCTTACTTCAGTCTTATACCTTTGTAAATATTCCCCACATACTAAAAAACATGTTTTTACGGGAATTTACATTAAATTCCCAACACAACATGATAAAAACACTTCTATAAAATTAATCAGTTGCGATTGCTTGAACAGTAATTTGCCATAACACGGGAATACTCGTAAAAAATACGCCTTCCTAGTGACATCCCCGATGGTAAACAAAAGGAAGTCGAAATATATTGCAGGTATTGTTTCTAACGATCATTGGAGCTTTTGAATAAAAACAGCAATGTATGTGTTTGTAACGATTTTTGTTGCCTATCATGATTTTCCAGGAGGTCAATTAGTTCAACATTATCAGTAAAGCGCTTGTAAATATTATTACGCACGTTGTGATATTTTGGATTTTACTGCGTTGAGATAAAGTTGAAATTAGTCTCGATTTTTTATTCTGGAGTCTCCATACATATGCAGTTAAAGTTGGACCTGAATCAGTATTGGGTATGTGACATTAATGATTTTTAGTGGACGTAAAAATTTATTTACTTTTCTTGACTCATTATACATACAGCTTTCCTTGCATAAATTTGCATGTTGGCTAAAAAACGAAATGGTCGTCTCATCAAAATGGCTGTATTAATCGTTGGCGACGTTGTTTTTTGGTATTTTATAATTATACCGGCTGCAAAAATAAATCATATTTGAAAATTTCAACCCCCCAATTTTTTTTCTTTTACCTAAGAATATAATCCTTATTTTTTGCAGTTTTTTTTCATTATCTTTCGTTGCAGTACAGTTATTTTATCCAGATTTATCCCTATTGTAGACCCTGTAAAGCAGAGTAGATAATATTATGAACATGCAAGTCTTCGTAAATTAATGTTACCTCTTACTTTTTAAAACCAAAAGTTTGAGTGTTCTAAATAAGATGCATGCATGTTTAACCCGAATGTTTTAAAGCGAACCCTACTTTATCATTCCTGTATCAAACTGTCATGTACTGCGTTACTGTTCCCAACAATCTACGTCTGTCGGACTGTAGGCAGACAAGTCCATTAGATAAATAAGCCGACAAATAGCCTGAATGACCAGTCAACACGACAACTGGGAGCAAAGCGCGCGTTCCTTTCAAAAACTTGTCGTTTCGTTTCAAAAACTTTGTGTTGTTTCTTCGTTTCAAAGACTTGTGTTTTGTTTCAAAAATGTATTGCGATTGGCCTACACTTGGAAGGTGCTGCTTCTGCATGCCTTTAAGGAGAGGTGTACTTACATTTGGATACATTAATCTTGTAAGTATTATTTGTAATCATTTCCTAGTGACGTCATTTATTTTCGGTGGTTTGGGACGAAGTGTTGTGTGACTAATGCTCCGATACCAGAATGTCTCTTTACTTCTGACCAATTTTGAAAAAGAAAATGTTTCTCATTCGGCTGATTATGTTCCCCTAGTATTGTTTTGTTGTCTTTGTGACATTAGCTTAACTACTTAAGTTTAATTTCATCATCATTTTGTTAATTCCTTTTATGTTTACTGAGGTAATTATATTTTGTACCTAATATGTCTTGTGCAGCTTTTTTCAAAAAGTTTCCAGACAGTCAGTGCCTCACAAAGACATATTTTCATTTGTTTTTAATCATTCAAGGTGAAAGTTTTCAGTCATTTAGTACATGAGACATAAAAAAAAGATCAATTTACCAAACTTATGTCATACCTCTATGTTCAGTTAAATCTTGTTATTTGAGTACCTAAAGGTCAACCGCGGTAATCTAATTTACATCATCTCAATAAAAGTGCTGTAAAACGTTCAGCATCTTGTCATACTAGATGGCGCCACTGTCTGTATACAAAACAATAACTTTTCCTTCGTGGTGTTGGTTATCTAGTTCTGGTCAATGACAGAAGTGTCATTACGAATGATTAATAATTATTTGCCTTCCTTATTAACTTATTAGTAAACAAATATTTATATTTCTTTAATTAACATTTCTCGTACAAAAAATACAATGGTGGACTTAACGCCTGAGGCATTTTCTACCAGATAACCTGAATGATAAGATAAGTGAGGTGGAGGGAAAAAGTTGGTATTATTTACGAACATTGTCGATAAATAATAAATGTGATTAATTAGGCAAAACCTACATGTATGTAAATTAAGTATAAATAGCGAATAATAAAAAATAAACATACATAACTTTAAGTTTACAAGTTTATGAAATTCGCTTGAGTTCATTTCTATTTCAAATACTTGCATCTATTTAAGTAGTTTCATTTTTCAGGCATAATATATATGTAACAAAGACATTGTTAGGATTGCAAACGGTCAATTAATGTGATTAAGCTGAAGTATAGTTGTAATAAAGTGAAGTAGTAATGAACATAAATGTTCAACTCATTTCGCAGCCAATGTTCTGGTACCAACCGGAAGAATTAATTAATTCCGACGCATTTAATTTCTTCAATTATGTTGTAAAATGGTGACATAACTCATTGTTTTGAACTAAAAAAAATTGATCGTATAAATAAAGTTGTAATATTTGAAAAAAAAAGTATTTTTTCGCCATTATGTTAATATTCGTTTAAATCTAGTTATAAAATAGATTGCTGGAATACTTCCAAAGACGTAGCCATGATCCAATATACCTAGAGGAGGCAAATAAAAGAAAAAACCTGGAATGTCGTGTTTTTTTTTTTAATATTGTAGTATATCACATTATAAGTGGACGTTAGGTAATATTTAAAAACAAAATATAACAAACAGAATGCAACTTTAATCTGACAAATATTCTGCGCAATTCTGCACTAAATCGCTATTATATGGCAGGAGTGAGCAGAGGACAACTGCCTCTCCCTGCCCGTATTTTCTTATGCCCATGAATACTTCGTGTTCTTAATTAATCAGTGACAGACCGTTTATAATTAATAGCTCTATTATTTATCATGTAAACACTGGTAGAACGTATCTTGTAACTTCAGAACCTATAACGATACCGACAAAGTAAGAAGTGATTCTGTTTTCTAGAAGATAGAGGTTTCTATAGGAAATGTATAGTTAAATTATATTTTACCGTATTGTCTTAAATATTCCAAAATTTGTAGTGTTAAAAATACTTTTAATGCACGTTTAGCCGAGTGGTTAAGTGTTATCACGAAAAACTTAACGTCGATACGTGTCGCGGGTTCTATCACCGCATAGGACGAG
>NW_020799829.1:0-22232 GCF_003590095.1 Trichoplusia ni
CGTGACGTCAAAGCTACGAACATGCTTAGAATATTTGAGGTAATTTTTGTAATTAGGTATCTACTTTCATTTTTTTGTCTCTGTTCTTCTTTTGTTATTTATTCAGATCTCTATTAATCACGATTGGTATCTAGTTTCCCATCAGATTTAGAAGATAATTATCGAATGGTTCCAGTTATGTCTCTTTGAATCACCACTTTTTAAGGACTCGAACTCGGATCACCAGCGACGCTGCCAAGGCATTCAGCATGCTCCCTTTAAACGGAGGTGGCAGAATCTCTAACCAGAAAACTAAAAAAAGAATATTGAAATTTCATATACTTTTTTATTGTGTAAAAAGTACATAATACATTTTAATATTGTTTTGCAATAGGCTATGTTCGTAGCAGCCCTTGTAAACCATTGAGCAGTAAATTGTAAGTTGATCGCGAGGAGACGCGGACGGTAAACTGAATCGATCTCGCTATCAGAGGAATAGATCTCGGATCAAATCATTTGGAAGAGATTGTGGAGCAATTCTGTACTTAGGGAAATTCTATGGGGTCGGAAAATATCCGATCTAGTCTGGTTTCAGTAATAGAAAATTTTCTGCTTAATCATTATTCTGTAACGGCATTCAGTAATGCCTACTAGACGAATAAAGGACTAGTCGTCTAGAAGTAGTAGACATTAAGAGGTATATTACCTTAACTTCCTTCTACTAGTCACCAATTTCGATTAAATTGTGCCAATGATGATGAGATCCACACATAAATCTTGATTCGATTTGTTTACTTCAGAAGAATGTATCCGTGTGTGTGACAGCGTGTCTAGCAATTGCCCGCTGAGTCGAGAACAGCCGTCGGCATGGTCTGTAGCGGGCGCGGACCCGGTGCGCAGGCGCGGGCGCGGCGCGTGGGAACTAGGTGATGCTGTGGCTTTACTCTATTGTTTTACATTTGTATGGTTCTGCTCATTGCTTTGATTCATCTTTTCATTAGTCTTTTAAAGTAGTCGATTTAGATTTTTTGTAAATTTTAAATTATTGCACTTCTATTGGTACCAAGTAATTTTAAGTAAAAACTTTGTAAATCAACGCAATAGTTAATTATAACGTATGTTACGAAGAACTTAAAGAAATGAGGCAAATATGTAGGTATGTTTAACAACCTCATTTCAGGTCACATGTTGGGCACCATTAAGGTTTTGATTGTTCCATTAAATATAACTGGGAAACTGAGGGATTTAAGACACACAATATTCTTTCCAGTTTAAAACGGCAAATTAAAATAAGAAAAATACTTTTAAATACAGATTATCTAAACGAGTATTAAAACCAAATATTGACGTACACCATCATCGCGTGCGTGACCTTTGCAAACTTTCTGCATACTTGGACAAACAAATACGAAATGTTAATGATTAGAAAGTACCCTAAACGCCTGATGAGTGGAGAGAGATGAGTATTATTTTAACTACGATTACCTAACAGCAGAGGAAATCTTCTCTTAAAGGTAAAATAATGATGATGGATAGATGTGAACAGTTACCTAACGTATTACCGGTCATAGCGTACGAGGAGAGCTCCGTACGTATTGCTGCTGAGATGTAGATGATGAATTAATGAGATGAGATGAGGATGTAACCCAGTTAATGTGACTCTAGTATGACAGTGTGGAATAACCGAAAGTGAGGAAAAAAGTGAAGATTGAGATAGAGAGCATCATTTAAAGCAAATCCCAGTTCTGTTTTAAATAAAGTTCTGTACACAGAACTTAATATATTTTTTTAAGATAATTAAATAGTTATAAATAAAATTAGGTTCACATACGAAAAGATAATCACATTCTAAAAACTTTTTATTGAAAGATAAAAATTTAGTTCAGTCTAGGCGTTGTTAGTATTTTTCTTTCATTGAAGTAGAATATACTTAAACACATTGAGTGGAGGGTTAGTTTAATTGGCCTTTATTCCTATGAAATGTCTTGACGGGATATTGTGAGGCACTTGACAGTTGTAATGGAGTTCATGATCCGTGTCGATGCTATCGCGAGCCGGACTGACACAATAATGACGCTTCATAACTTCATATCTGAACTTTCCCCCATTGTTCGTGTATCATATAAACAACCACCCGAGGAATTCTCATTTCTAAGGCATGAATTCCGAATTCGATTCCGAATATTATAAAGAAGGAATTTTGCTATCTCTTCAGGCTTAAACTAAATTAACTGAAACTTTGGAAGACGAGATATTTCTACTTTAATTTCTTATATCACTGGAACTTATGTTTTTTTTGTAATAAGGGTGAAATTGAGAGTTTTAATACGTAAGAAAAACTGGTATTTTTTGAGTTATTTTTTTTATTTCACATGTAATATATGTAGTTTCATATAAAGATGTTTCCAAGACATGCTACTGTTAATTAACTATTGTTTACATAATCTACTATTACAAGCTATGTACATGCACTACCCAGCAATGACTGCCAATTACATAGTTAGCAATCTATCTTAACGAGCAGTTAGCCGCGGAGCCGTGCTTGTGTGTTTGCATATTACTTTCGACTGTACACAGAGGGCGAAAGGTTTTCTAACTATATATGTACATGTTTAGAGAAACAGAAAATATAATCAATTAATCAGTAAGATCATTCTCCCCTTCTAATGAAAAAAAATGGAGAATGATGAATGTCGACCCTTTTTTCACGTATCTGTCTGTCTGAGGCATCATAGCTCCTGAACGGATTCAGCGATTTAAATTTAGTGTGTTTTGTACTAAAGATGAATTATAATGCTATTTATTAATTTAAAATTTTATCTTATTTTCGTAGTCAAGAACTTCAACTCCAAATTCATCATTGATTAAAAATCTGTCATCTTAACTTCCACGTCTCCTTAGCCGTGACCTACGAATTTTAACTGGATCAATAGATAGAGAACCTTGTACTCACTGGTCCTACTGCATTTATTCACAGTGTGTCTCGAGATTTTTCCAGCATTATCATAATTTCCATTAAACTGTTTATAGAGAAACCTTACAAATACAAAGCCGTGCGCGACACTTTCAAACGATTGTTTATTATGTAAACAATTCGAGAAATTGTTAGATTTCATTGTGAGTATTGTCGATGAGATTAATTTGTTTATGCAGGCGTTTTCGTACGTCGGTCACTGTGTATTTTGTTAGTGTTTTATTTTTTGTGTATTTATTGCTTGTTCCGACTACAATGTTTTCGGCACGGAAACGATTTTATTGAAATATTTATTCAATTCAGTCCTAAATTTTAGGTTGTATAAATTACAATTTAATAAACATTCAGACAGTCTTGTAAGATATAACGATATCTGTCTACATATATAGTAGAAATGAAGTACATTCTCGTTAGACAATTACTGGATATTTCCGTAACATTTGCGTGGGTACGGACAGCGTTCACTTGTAGCCTCAGTTACACCAATTATCCGGAGACGACCTTTCCGCCTCATGATCTTACCAAAAAGTTTTTACGTAACACTTGTAATATTAAATCTCAAACCGGATACCAGCGAATAGCAATGCAAAAGATCCACAAAAATAACTCTATATTTATGTTCATTACATTAAAAATACAGATTTTAATCAAAATAGTCGTTCAATTTTAGGACGAATCGAAGGTTGAGCTGGGTATCGTGCTGGAGTTCAGCGATGGACTGATACAGCTTATTGTCGCAATGCTTAATAGTCGTGTTGAAAATTACACTCAAAATCTAATAAAGCTGTTTGTTTTAATCAAGCAATAACGATCATTCGATCCGGTCCACTGGTAATTTCCTCACTGGAGCAGATCAAATGATCTATCAAAAAAAAGAATCCACCTTGCTATTATATTCATTTCTTTATTTACACTTCCTATACATTAAAACAATGGCGGACTTATTGCCTCAGGCATTTTTTACCAGTCAACCAAAGGGTGATGCAGGTATATCAATAAGGAGTTATACCGTGTCTCGTTACAAACAAACCTTCTGTTTTGCTCTCGTCATGTGACCGGAGTCATCCACGCACGTAGGATCGCATTATGTGGTGCGTCCGCATACTTCCGGCCTCTCGCTGCACTTTTTACGTAATAAGCTCCTAATTAAAGTTCACTGCTCCGTATCGTTACAACTGAGAAATAAAGTGTTGAGAGGTGTAGAGTGTGCCATCTCCGCACGGTAGCTATGAGTACCTGGACATGTTATGCTTTACGAATATGTACTTTAGTGCCTTGCTATAAAGGTGATTTAGCTGTCATATTTCTAGCTTAAAGACTTTTTGAAATTTAAAAGTTCCTTGACTTGCTCAAATAATGTAGAGATCCGCCTTTTTTAAATTTATCAGCTATAAATAAATAATAATAGTTAGAAAAATTATAACTAAGGGTCAAGCTCATATAACCCAAGTAGTGTGTACATAACATTTATTAAATAGTCTCCGTTGGTTGGTGACTAACGTAAGCTCATAACTTTGACGGTCACTGAACACGATACAATCATCATAAATGCTAACAGATCTATCAATTTTAATATAAACACAAATAAATAAGACGTTTCGTTATAATAGCTGCATCGTTTGCATATTAATAATGACTGGTTTTTTCGAACGTACCCAAAAACTGTGTCTTTCGTCTGAAAGATTTCGAAGATTTCGATTTCGATTTCGTCTGAAGATAAGACTAACTACTTACAAACATTGCAGTGTTTAAGGCGAGGGTTACAAAAAATAGGCTAATGAAAAATAACTTTGCAAAAAAAAAAGACTTGCCTTTCCACCTAGACAACACCAAACGTGGTTTAGACACCTGTTGTTTTTTTTATATGTTAATAATAATATATATATTTCCTAACACACAATGAGAGCTTAACTATTATATTGCTCCTTAAAAAACCTTCTTAATAAGCAATCTTGTTCGGCACGAACGATTACTTTAAATTGTATAGTAAGAAATATGACTATAAATAGCGAATGGCCTAAAAATTAAAGCAGTATGTTTTTGAAACTTCTCTACTAACTATTACAGCCTGCATCCTTCATCACTTTCACGAATATTTACGACAAAGGAATTGCAACGCGCGACTAATATCAGCAATATCCATTAGCAATTTAGCAAATCAAAACAGTTATGGAGTGTGGAGCGAACGAGCCGAAAACATTAAATAAATACTTAGTTATAGACATTACATTTATTTGGACTTTCTCTTGCTACCTCCCGTCGATAAATATTTATTAAATCGTTTCTTTATCTTTTAAGGAAGTTTTTGTGATGTAATTCGGAAGACTGGAAGTCCGTTTGCTCTGTTATGTCACGAACGTTTTGAGAGCTGTACCGACCACTGTCGCTTTATAACATTCGCATGTCATTTGTATATATTTCTTTTATTTCAATTTAATTTTGTGTACTTAATGTAATAAGTCGTAGATTTTAAAATGCATTGTTTTTGTATTGCACACTTATGGTAATGGTCCACTAGAACTGAATAACTATTTTATTTCGCCGGTATATGCCGATCAAAGTTGCAAAGTAGATTATCCATTGGTGCTTTGTTTTCCACTATAATGCATCCTCATATAAACTTAAGAAGCAATGGTTTGGTTCATTGCGATACAGTCATGTACAGAGTGTGTCCAATTTTTATCAACGTTGAGATTTGCAAATGCTTTGGATTTGTGCAGTAAATTGGATTTCCTTATCGATTACTCCCGAGGTTATTGTTTACAGTACACTTATTGTTTATGAATAGTTTTCTAATTTGATTCAAACACTTCTATTATACGACTCGAGGATTTTGCAGTTGATTGTGAACAAATGCTATATTATATACAGGCTAGTTTGACTGTGGCTTACTACCATAATCATACAATAGACGGATTCTTGGCAATGAAGACAACATCTTTACTGGTCAACTTTGTTAGATGCCCACCAAACGTATCTAATTGTATTTCGTTGGGATCCAGTTTGTTCACGCATCACCCGCGCATTCCGTCCAGCGCACAGCGCACAGCTTGTAGAGTTGTGTAGTAACACACGCACCGAGTGACAGGCTGTGACACGCATTAACATTACAATGTGCCGTGACAAGCGAACAAGCGGCGGGGGACCACACCGTCGAGACACGTCGGACATTATGTGTAATTGTCAAAAGTCCCGTCAGAGACTGTAAACTAAGTGTTTGTTAAGAGCTATATGTGCAATTATACCTGTTTTATTTTTTTTAAAAATTCGGCCTTTTTAGGCGTGATTGATATTAGTTCAAATCGTAACTGGGTTGTCCCTTTACTTCATACTTAGACCTATAATTACACCATTTTTTTTACAACATTGACGATCAATTGAGTAACTAACTTATGCAAGTATAGACTGTCCGACATATTCCGGTACAGTGGTCACAGTAGCATAGTCAAAGAGATTTGGGATTTGACAAATTGATATTTATTGTGCCGGAGTCGCGGCCCGTGTCGTGTTGACTACTAAGAGAGGGACAATACCAGAGAATAACATTAATACTAACACTTGAATGTTTTCGTAAAGAATGTGGAGCATTTAAAAATATGTCTCCAAACAAACTGAGTAAATACCGGGGGTGATGAACTGTACACCGACGAATGTTTTACTAACGAATAGTTAATGGTATGACTAACTCGTAGCAGCCTTTTTCACGGTTATTTGAGGCGTATGCCATGGCGAATCAAATATTTACCACGTTGTTGCTTGAAAAAAATGGGCCTGCAGTTGTTAGGACCATTGACCATGAAAAGAAGTTGAGGATCACAAACATTTTGATGAAATGTTTAAGATGACTCACTCACAGTGAACAGTCTAAGTTTAAGAACACTAAATCTTAAACTCGAACATAATAAGCATTTAAGTATCTACCCCATATTATCATTATCATCTTCCACAGCCTTTGTCCCCCCACTGGCATAGGCCTCCCTTTTCTCGTGCCAATTTTTAGGTCGTTTGCCAGCCTGATCCAGACTCGAACCGAGACCTTATTTATATCGTGAAACCATCTTGCTCATACAATCATCCCTATATTTTAATGTGAGTTAATTAAGGGCGTGTCACAGTTGGTCGCGGCGGCAGCGGCGGCGTGACGGATCACTTCGCCACCGCGCGGTGACTACTGTTTGTTATGCGCCCACTAACAACCTCCGACGTTAAGCTTATCTACATTTCTAATTGTGAGATTCTCCGACGGTTTCTGAGGAGGCAGAGATTTATACGTCTAGTATGCCGGAATCAGACCGGTAGGTGTCGCTGCGGACTGTTTAGTTTCCTGATTCCAGATGAGAAACTTAGAGTACTGCAATTCTGTGGAGGACACGGCATCAAACATACTTTTGGATAGTTCCATAACTAAAAAGAACTTAATATTTATTATTGTAGTTAAAAGAAACACATTTTTTAATGTTAATTCTATTATCATACAAATCCTTCCTAGAAAACAACCTTCTTCCAAATCAAATAGAACAGAAAAACGCTAAACATAATGACTTTCATAAAAAGAGCCAACAGCATTAAGCCATATACTGTACAGTGCTCCAAAAGGAACCATTCAAAAATGCTGCAGAAGAATAGACCTTGTGTTTTTGGTATAGAGGACACTAAAGTTGTAATGACGGCAGTGATTTGTGGTGTGGTGTACTTGCGACATGGGGTTGGAAGTGGGTCAGGGAGAGGCGCGCCCCGGCCTCGCCACTCTTATCAGCCATGAGGCAGCAAATGGACACTGGATGACACCTTGACCTTCAAAAAATATTTATTAATCTTTAAGAAGTCAAAATAGCGTCGTCACATTAAGGACGCTAGTTATTCATATTTCTTTGCAGATATAGAAAGCATTAAGATGGGATCGTGTTTTGCTTTTTTTTCGGAAATTTCGTATTGTTATACTTTCAAGTAAAATTTTCAGTTTATCAGATGTTTACACTTTGCCTTTCACATGGGACTTTACATTCTGTAGACAGTGATTCAGCCTGTACCTACCTTTTCAGAGTAGAGAGGCGTGGAGATAAATACATGTCTTTACATCACATTCGTAACTTTCACTTATCGAAAAGTAATCCGGTTTCAAATTAACCTGAACTTGTTAAAGTTGGGTAAAAATCGAGCAAATTAAGATCTCTGCAGCGAAGGGAACCGGTTGTTAATGAAGCGCATGCGCAACTGCCGGAGACGGGGATTCACACTGATTCCGAGTAATTCTGAGATTTGGCGCATCCAATGATTAGGTACTTTTTTAGAGTAATTAGGTAAAACCGGACGAAGTCTTTAAGTTATTCGGTGAGAGAAAGAACATGCTGTGCATAAGACCTTACAAGACCTTCTAATATGGTGCAATATCTTGATATTTTAAGGATTCATTTCTCAGGCTAAATGGTACAGTTGAGTTACGCTTAAAATTTGAATCTGATGTTAATGTAATGTTACTGTACTTGTATTACTATATGCACTATTAACGAAAAGAACCAAATTAAAGAAAGTTTTTGTAAGATATTGTCTCCATTAATATAAAGGAAACTGACGGAAATGGAATTAATTGACTGTTAAAAATATTGCACTACATATTAGTCTTAAGTAAATACTTTCATTTAACATAATCTTATTAATTTTATATGCAGTAAAGTGATATGACGCCATCAGCAATCGATTCGGTAACAATATCCTTGTGGTTTCCAGTTTTAAAAGCTTTCTGCTTTCTTTAAACCACAAAATAATACTTGCATAATGTCATAACAGCTTTTACGAGAGACAGAAAGCAACGCATATTCGAAATGCAATTTTCAGAAAAGAAAAATAAAGAGTTAACTATTTGTATTATTTTCATCGATAGCGTCCAATCTATCAGGTTTTTAATGCTAGATTTATAATAATCACAACTCACATACACAACAATCATAAGCAAAACACACATATACAGCCGGGTGATGCGGAATGCGGACGGACAGATGGACATATAGCGAACGTAGTATCCCCGTAAACACTTGTCCTGGAAACTGAGAAAACCATTTTAGTCAGTACCTACGCAATTATCAAAAATGTCTCATCGAGTTATGTAGGATTTGGATAAATTATAACCAACGGCAAAAATTGCAGCTTATTTATTCCTTTCCTTCCTTGTCATTACACTCTTGCCAGAGTGGTCGTGGTCGTCACGTCAGGGGTGGTGGCAAGCTTTACAATCCGCCGCCATTCCTCCCACACTGCAGTTCGCCTTGTGCATTCATGCTTATTTATTAATCACTTTTAATTTAGAGTACTATTTTAGTCACAAGCATTTCGTCCACAGATATAGGTAGGCTCTTCAAACAGCGACTCAAACAGTCGCATACACAGCAATTTTGTTTATAACAGGTACGGAATAATCTTATCTAAGACTAGCTGTTGCCCGCGACTTCGTTCCCGTGGGTAGAAGAAGATATAAGTTATGATTTATACCCGTCCTGTTTTTTTCACATTTTCCATTGTATCTTCGCTCCTATTAGTCGCAGCGTGATGATTTATAGCCTAAAGCCTTCCTCGATTAATGGTCTATTCAACACAAAAAGAATTTTTCAATTTGGACCAGTAGTTCCTGAGATTAGCGCATTCAAACAAACAAACAAACTCTTCAGCTTTATATATTAAGTATAGAAGTATAGAAGTATAGATATAGATTAGCGCGTTCAAACAAACAAACAAACTCTTCAGCTTTATATATTAGTATAGATTACTTCCATAGAGTTCTTCTAAATAACTAGCCATTGTTAGAGTCAGATCAAATCAGCAGCGAGTCATCGACCTGATTACCTGCCACGCTAGCCTCAGTGTGCACTGTGTACTCCACTCAGCACTTACGTCATACACTTCAACTATTGTAGAGTCACGACACTTGTGACCACTGGGCTAATAAATTTGCTAAAACGAATTGCAAATAATAACCTTAAAGCATACCGCAAGTGTAGGCCTTCTTGGGTTTACAAAATAAAAATCATAAATAAAATTGTAGAGGTTATATAAAAATATAAGCTGCAGTTAAAAGCACACTTTAAATGCGTCAAACTTTTATGTGTGTCTATAGAAAAAAAAAAACAGAGAAGTGACAGATAGTTAAAATTAATATTTAGACCTTGTTCAAATTTTTTGGATAATTCTCTTATATTTTTAAGCAAATCTTTATGATTTTTCCTTTTAAATAACAAAGTTCTCCTTTAATATATTACCAACATACCCAGAGTGTTGCCTGATATTTGCACGCTAGTTCTGTTAGTAGCGACCCTATTATAAATGAAAGCGTCATGATTCCGCAGTTACGGGTGTTCCGAAGTAACATGTTTATAATGATCCCGTTGTTACTATTATTCTTCAGTGCATTACTATGTTGGTTAGAGATAGTTTATGATATACTAAACAAGTCATACAAAAATATTGGGAGATCATTTACTGTCAAGTAAATCATTATATTTTCTTGTCAATATTGAAAGAAAATATCATTCATACTATCACCTTCATATTAAAATAATTGAACGAGTCATGTTTAGAAATTAATGATTTGCTTATTTGAAGCTGTTTCAAATGCTTATCTACTATAATGTACCTCAGATATTGGACCAATACCAATCATTAAGACTCGTTTATATAGCAAAAAATACGCTTTCTTTGTAACATAACTGTTTGACATTCAACAAAAAATAACGGTTATCGTAGACTCATAGAAAACAATGATCAACCGATCTATCTCACCGCACCACATATACATAATGAAGTCGATGATGGTTACATCTCTAACAGTCGATATGTCACCGGCTGCGTAAATGGATTACTGTATCCCGCTTACCGTGGCCGCTGTACAAGACTTGAGCGGATGCGGTGTCACGTCACTAACTGTATTCATATTGTGCATGTAGAATAGAAGGTACGCCAAGATTATATCAGATGCTCGTTGTGGGTCTTGTATGAAAGGCTTTCTTCTAAAAAAGATTCTTAGGTTTTTTTATTGTAGTTAAAGATCCAGATACCTTATATGGTGATATGGTGTCGCTTTCTCTCGCTGCCTCTTACTGTTTGCACTGGTCCTCTCAATCTACATCTCACCGCTGCATAGAGAATATTGCGTACGATGTGATGCCCGTAGTGCACGCATACTGCTGCATATTACTTATTATAAGTATTCCCACACATAGACTACGTACAGTACGTACCTGTAGGTACACGCTCTGTGTCTGTGTGTGTGCTGTGCTATATCTCAGTGATCGAGTTACGGTACACCAGTAGGCTGTGCATGTGGGAATTGGGTGTGGAAACTGTATACGTGGCTAAATTTAGACGAGACGTGTTGAAGACACACACCATTGCTTGATAACTCAATTAGAAGGGATTTCAATTATTCTGAATCTTGGAAATATTCTTGCTGGGGCAAAAATGATGGGGTTTTATCTAAAACAAGATCTGAAGAAACGCAATGAAGCTTTTGAAATGTAGGCTTACACACGAATGTTTTTTCTATTAGCTGGACTCAGAAAGTGTTATAATAAAAGGGTGACACACCGAGCTTAAGTATTTCGTTTTCTTTGTTTTCATTATAGATCCTGGCTCACAGGAGTTGACAGGAGTTACAATATCGGGCATGTGTGGCGGGCCAGTCCCATAACCCTAACTAGTTGCTGAGGTACAAGTAGAAGATGAAGAATATAAAGTTATAATTTCACGATGAAGTTGTTATTTGCTAGAGCGCTAGTTGATGAGAGATCTAATTATGTCTATTACCATGATCAGAGCTCTTAATAACAATTACGTGATCGTTAGTCATCGCTCACGTACTTTGGGCCTATCAGAACTATGCACTATACAATTCGGGCTTCATTACTCTTAAACAAAGGCTTAATATAATAGTCCATTATATTCTTTCAAACATTTTTTCAATGAAATAAATAATGTCATTTGTCATTTTTATAACTGTTTTGTAGCTGACATATTTCTTATTACACGAGTCGTCATTTGCAAAGTATGACATCACGATCTTTCATGCGATTATCACGTAAATCAATTTGTGATAATCTATGTTATTTTTATTACGTAATAAATAAGATTTATCCCTTTTTCAGGTAAATATAGTCAGATAGAAAATCTCGACTGCAGCTTTACGACATAATACATAATCTGAAGACAATTTGCTTCGAGTAAGGAATTGAATACAGTCACCTAACCATTATTAAGCAGTACCATATAATAAGGTTCACCTTGGACGAGGCAAGGAAGTCTGCTTACCAATATGTATGGGTTTTGGAAGACGGCGGTTATGATGATACGAAGCAGTACAGATATCAAAAAGAAGAAGTGCAAGGCCATTAGGGAGCCAAGGGAATATTCACAAACCTTAAGGATTAAGAAGAAGAAAAGAAAGTCTGATATTTTTGTAGGTATAAGTATAATAATAATACCAACCTCTTAATATCCTCCTACAATACAAACATTCCTATTGACAGACAAACTGATCATCGATTACCATTCTTGTGCGATGTTTAATTTAGATTCTAATATCCAGGTTTCCTGAAGGTGTGATGTTTCATCATCATCTGTCCGCCTGGGTAAATAAACCAAAGAATAAATGATCAATATTAGATGTAAAGTTATTTGTTTTTGTATAACATTCGTTGTGACATTGTTCTGAGTCAGCGGCTGCAGCCCTGAGGCGGTGATAACGTATCGGCGATAGCTTATCGCATCGATACCATCCTACATGGGCTTGTAATTAAATATTAATAACTTCAGCTGATATTTTCGCAACACTGAGTCTTTTGGGTATGAATAGCAGGATGGAATTTTTTTATTGAATTTCCCTGTTTTAGATGTTCGTGATAATTTGATGAATGCCGAAAATTACATTGCTTCAAACTTAGCAAACTATTGTGGTGTTATTTCAACAGGCCATTTTTTATATGGCAAGCAACATGCAGACGAGTCTTGGATGACAGCTATTTTTTATAGTAAAAATATTATAAGCGGTAACCCAGTTAGCAGTACAGTTTTCACAGTAATATATTTACTATAACTCTGTGGACCAAAAGTTTAACACTCCCTCCAGTCAGAATCCTACAATGCGGGATAATACTTCTAATATTTAGAATAATTTTCCCGAACACTTGACATTGAGACCCATGCATGTGTGCGGCACCCACACACACGCCGCGCTATCGACGCGCTATCGATCAGCTGATTACCGGCGCTATACCTACCTACTAATATAGACCCGTATCACTGTAATATAATATATGTGTTATCAGTGAGCCAACTGTTTTATTGCGCTGTTGTATTTATTGCTGGTCTTTGGTAAATATTTGTTTTTCATGATATTATAGGGAATACCAGATTATAAGGGCAAAGTTGGAGAGTTTGTTTGTTTGTTTGAACGCACTAATCTCAGGAACAACTGGTTCAAATTGAAAAAAATTTTTTGTGTTAAATAGACCATTCATCGAGGAAGGTTTTAGGCTATATACTATCACGCTACAACTAATAGGAGCGAAGATACAATGGAAAATGTGAAAAAAAACAGAGAAAAATATTCATGTTCGAGGGCTTCCTTTCAAATATTCCTAACTTATACCTTCTAACCACGCGGACGAAGTCGCGGGCAACAGCTAGTCTTATTATAAGTGAAGTATCAGTTTTACCCACTAAGTAATAGCCATGACGCAGATCGCATGATTTCACTCCGAACAGGTCATGGACCATGCGTCATTAAGAGGAAAACTTACGACCATCAATTGTTAATTGCTTACTTGATTGTTGCAAAAAATCCCTTGCACTTCGATTGTTCGAGAAGCTTCATATGCCACGACTGCAGTTACTACGGGCGATAAAAACATAACTATAAAGTTCAAAACTCTAATATTCCAAACATCACACAAAGGTTATAAAAGAGGATGCATATCACATTAAAAAAAAGCGTAAACCACACTTGTTTACTTTAAGAGCCCAACCTCACCCCTTGGCAGTTCCCTGGCATCCAAACCTTTTCTATTTACATCGTAACAAAAATTTTAACAAGTAGACATTAGTATTGTTTGCCAACATAAAATTCCTGTCGTAGGGGCGGCTACGGCGGCGCATGCGCAGGTGTTCACAGACATTCCTGGCGCTTTCGACACCGCCTGCCGATACCAGCGCCGATATCACTTCATTATGAATTAATACCAACAGTAGCTGTTACTTGTCCTGCCAAGATCTTGCAAAAGCCGACGTCGCGTGCGCACTGTCCAGAACTCCTTCCACCACCTTTTTATCTCCGTCCGACACTATTTGTGAAAGAGGGACGCCGCTCTACGCTGTGTCGTGCTCTATCTCCCTTAGACAAGTACAACTGTCTTTCTTTAAAAATTGGTGATAGGTCCTTAGTGTCCAGTAGCCAATGTTATGTTTGCATAATACTAGCTTAAATGCTATTGTATCAGATAAACAGCTGTGTTTCTTAGTCAGCCCTTATCAGGCAACAACTATTTATGTGCCAAACAAGAAAATTATGATTCTCGTTCATTTTCTTCGAGATACCTTTACGATCTAATGACTCATCCTAACTACATACCTTTTATATGTCTATTTAAAGACCTACTTCCATTCTATTTTCTCAGAATACAAATGGATGATTCTATTTTCAATCCGTCATATTTCAATAACCTAGTCGCTATATCGTAAGGAGGCGCAGAGATTGATGATAAGGCTGCAATAAGTACAACCAAAGTATAAATAGTATCTCCACCCTGTACATCCATGGTTACGTATAACCCTACTACTTCAGATTCAATTCTTCGAACCGGTTCACAAGACGCTGTACTCTCTATAAAGATTTACGATTATTGGTTTTATTATTGTATGGTGTCTGAAGAATTTATTTCAATACTTTGTGAACATGAGTATTATTGTTCGTATTGAAATTAGGTGTCCGTTCTCGATTAAAGACAAGCCCGTTGTAGGAAACCTAACCTACCAATACCTCTTAAAATGGTGTATTATTGTAGTTTTATCAGAAAAGTACTTTTAGCGTCACTCAACTTCGTGTTGTGCGCTATCATGATTCAAAAACTGCTATAATACTTGAAAAGGTGGTGGAACGCACTGAGAAGTCTACTTATCAAGACTCTTGCAAATTAGTGGAAAAATCCAATCTAGTTTCTGTATCTTACCTTCACATTCATCTTCATGAACAACATATAAATCTCCTTGAACGTTCGAGGCCTTCGAACTTGTAACCCAGATCACGTGTAGACTGTTATGCTTGATATCAGGACAGAGTTCGCAACATTCATCATTCACGGATATCTGTTCCATAACATCTGTTTTTTCTTACCATATTCCTTGTGTATATGTTGCAGATAAGATTTTTTCGCAGATTCCTATCAAGTTCATCTTTAAAGACCTTTGTTGTGTCACTGGAGCTTCGAGATTCTGGGAAAATATGTTACGTAATGTTATTATTATTCTTTTCAGTCACGGGATCACTTCATGTGAAGAGACCCGGTCCTTTTTAAAGGCGCGCGGGGGGACACAGGTCCAACATGAAGAGGCCTTGTTGAGAAACTTTAATCTAAAATGTGATGGGGTATCTACCAGGGGCCATCCACCCCCGCTCTTTAAAGAACAAACATGGACGGCCCAAGGTAGCTACAAAACTGTTGCAAATTGTATTGTGTATAACTAATAAAGGCTATTGGTATTCATAATTTTAAATGGAATGGTTTCCTTCACAAGCTATGGAAACGATGTTATTATTATTATAAATCGTATAAGTTTTGCCATTTCCTTCGACAAAGCGTGGTTATAGAAATGATAATTCAGCCGATTCTGTAATAGTGTCCAATAGGTTACGCTGGTTCGAGCCCCGCCATTAAATGTGATTACAGTTACAATAGGGCCTCGCTGTATCATTGTGTTGCCTAATAGTGGCCTGTGCCAGCTATTACCATGCCACAGATAACGCAGGACCCGCATTCTATTGACAGGTAGACAACTACTAACAGTTTTGACATTTCGTTGTAGGTACTCAGGTTTTGTATTGAAAATACATTACGTATCGTGTTTTATTTGAGTTAAATTATCTACGGCCTGTATTTTTAGTATAAATCATCTTATACACAAGTCCCCTTAATCTTAATTATCCATCACTTTGTCTCTATTCATTTATGTCAGAAAAAAGCATAATTTTTCTATTTGATTTCTAGTATCAGGTGAAGGCGTTCATTAAAACCGTCGAGAAAACAAAAACCCTGGCCCAACAGCAACGTATGTACCAGGAGTACGTATTTAACCAGGTAACTGGATATCACCAATATGAATGATCTCTAATTTTCTATTGCAGATTTATGGCCTAACCTTCAACCAGTCAGGTATCTATCTTCGAGTGCCGCATTAGGGTCACCAGTATCGGGTACAATGTCATACGCGTACAGTCGTACACTATCAGGGAGTGTGGTAGTATCCAGGACGTAGTAATGTGCTGCTGTAACAATAGACGATTATGACGTATCGGCACATCCGTGGCCCTGCTGCACTGCTTTAGGGCTGACACGGTCTTCCCGTACAAGGATCTAAGTGCAATTATGTCTAAAAATAACGGGAAGAAACCTTGATGAACATGCTTGGCGACAACTGTCACTTTAAATAGCGTTACTTGTGTATTAAATCTATACTTACTAATATATAAAGCTGGAGACGTTGTTTGTTTGAACGCGCTAATCTCAGGAACTACTGGTTCAAATTGAAAAATTATTTTTGTGTTAAATAGACCATTCATCGAGGAAGATATATACCATCACGCTGCGATGAAAAATGTGGAAAAAATAGGGAAAATTATTCATCTTCGAGGCCTTCCGCTTAAAAATTCCTAATTTATATCTTCTAACCACGTGGATCAAGTCGCAGGCAACAGCTAGTTTTTCATAAAGATGATTTTCCGAATTCGTCCACAGTCTTCAATTTCTTCCAGTCTAAAGAATACTGTTTAATTTGAATGACAGAATGGTGTACCTATCTTTTTTACCTAATTTAAAGCGCATGAGCATACCTACCGCCGTAAATTCCAATGTCAAGGCAATGGCTAAAAATGGCGGAGCGTTATTAAACATTACGGAAGGTTCTTCAAGTGTGAGCTTCTTGCAGCTGGCAGCAGCTTCTTCAGCGGCAGCCCTGTCAGTGCGGTGCACTTGATGTAGCGTGGCTAACACAATGATGGGCGTGATGGAGCGCCGTGCTGTGCAGCACTTTCTAGCGCAGACAGCACGCATCGGAGTCGGAGGTCGGAGGTCGCTCTGCTGCCTAACTAGGGCAAGCATTAACTTACTTCGTTTATTAACCAATTTTATGGTAATGGATAGTCTAAAGGTCAAACGGTTTGGTTTGATTAAATAGTTATGACATACGAGGAACAATGTTTTCACCTTTATTATTATTTTTTCATCAAAATATGGTTACAAAATTTACTAACTAGGCTGCTATTTTCGGCTAGTGAAGTGTCTAATCATTTGATGTAGTCAGCTAGACCGACCTATCTAAAAAAATTGCAAATCAATTTGGACATTTGACTAAAAAACCTTATTGGTCTTTACAAAGGATTGTCTAAAAATGTTGGACACGTATTTTAGGGAAATCTACCTGACGGAAAATCAGATTTCTTGACTCTAACACCCTATTTCGGGCAATTTTTATGTCAAACAGAAGACATCGTGATTGCAATGATGATACATGAAAATTCCAACTTTTCGATAATATTTCAATCAAATTAGTCGCTATGGTATTCAATAATTCGCCTTATAATTACCAGATCGATATTTATGTAGAACAGTTTGAAGAACAGATTGTTAAACGTCGCTCCAGTTTACACGTCCGCTCATTAATTATGGACAAACTAGTGTTACTAGCCGTCTACACCATGGGAGTAGATACACAGAAAACCTACTTTGAATCTTTTTGAAACTATTCTTTTCGAATACTGTTACATAATATACTATTACATTAATATACCCTACAGTAAAAGATACATCTTCAGAAGATTTAAAGTATTTTAAAGATACTTGTACAAATTTATCCAATATGTCATCATCACCAGCCCATATTCGTCCACTGTTGGGCATAACCCTCCAAAATTAGACGCTATGGAGATCTATCTTCAGCTGCTAATATTATAAATGACGTATGGTTAAATAATATATCTTGATCTACTTCATATTATTTGCCTCTTGCCCAAAAGTCAACTTGAATGGACCTTCTGCTTATTTCCTGCCTGTCCTTGTATTAAGTTCTGTCTCGTCAGTAGGCCACCGCAAGGACGTTGTATCATCGAAGTCAATTTGGTTCAGCTTAACCTTACGGTATTCGCTTTTGTCTCGTTCTACCACTGTGAAAGAGAGAGACGGATGATTTTTGGCAGGTTTTGTGGCTGAGTGAAATATAACGGATGCGTCGTGGGCGATTAGTTAGCGTCCTGTGTATGGCTGCGACAATGGTTTTAAAGTGATAATTTAGAGAAGTAGGCTGAAGTATGATTTCATTAAGATATATAATTTTGTCTTACTAGATACCACTACTGATCACAGGACATGCTATAAAAATTATAAGTTTGGGAAATAGGTCAGGACTTTAAGAGGGACTCCACATACCTACAGACTACAAAAACTACTCTTATACTTGTTGAAGTTTTTATTGCTCAACGTTTCAACATAAAAGAACGTAAAAAGCTACGGAAAATTCAAGTAAATTCCTATTAGCATGCCATTCTGCGCATGCGCCGCTGCGGTCTGGGAGCCCGGCTTGTGACGTCACAACCTCATGTCCAGCATAAACATCAAGGGTTACATCAAGCTCCATGCGACCATGACACAATGCATGTGTAATTACTTGACGCATATGCTTACCTCATGTTACCTGTAGGTGAGGTAACTTACCGACAAAGTATATTGAGCTGATTAATATACAATACAAGCAAGTAAGTAAGCATGGCAACTATCAGTGTAAATGACATAATGAACTTTTTAATTTTATATTCTCTTAGCCATAACACTATGTTATCATACACTAGTTTTCATGGATACCACACTTTACGTACGCCATATGTATCTGACTTACACTGACCACTTCCAGTCTGGGAATTCGTCTGTATATTGACGTCCACATCAGAAACGATAAACCAGGACGAAGGCTTTCAGCTATTTTTGTCATATGCTCTCCCTCTTCTAACCACCGTAATTCATAATCCTTTCACACAACATATTTAATGAGAACAACTTGGTATCAAACATCAACGCAATGAAACAGGTATTCCGACTAAAATTCATTAGACCACAATAAACAATAACTTAAATATAAATTATAATCTGCTTTATTCTTCGCCTCGTAGCCAGTAATTACATGTCTAGTATTTGTTTCTGTAATTCACTTTGTTACGTGCTCGGCATGCTAAGCGGCACCGGCGTCTGCGCAGCCGATATGATGAATACTATTATTGAATGTCGCTTGTCTGACACTTATGTTCTTTGGTAGACAAATTACTTACTATTAATCTTATTGGACCGTTGACATGTGAGTTTCATCTCCCATTACCAATAGAATCAAAACTTAACATACTTACTTTTTTGGATATTTTTTTAAGGATGAACCCTGTCACTCAGGTTCCACTGTCTACGAGTATAGGCTTTATCTCATCATAGCCAGACAGTTGATATTTTTACAGGTGTATGTTTGTCTGCCGCCGCTTTAACAACAAATATGATTAGAATCCCTTGAACTATATTTCAAGGGTTCATCGAGGTTATGGAACGCGAGTTGGGGATGGTAAACAATTTTATTTGTCACCACAAGATTATTAGTCTTCATTCGAAGATGTTGTTAATGTGTCAAGCTCCAGATGTAAGGACTAATGGAAAATTCTTTCAATATTTCTCTTAATGATACTGTCCACTTAAATAACATTACCTTAACTTTGGAAATATTACTTGAAAACATAGTCTTGGAGAACTTTGAAGTAAACGCACAAATGAAACAAAAGAAGGGGTAATTATAATTATACTGTAGTAATAAAAATTACAATGTTCCTGATGTATTTATGCGTCGAGGTAACCGTCGCCGCGCACGGCGCAGGCGCGGCGGCGGCGTGTGCGCACCTCCAAACAATCAACGGTAATTAAGTACGTTAACTTTCCTTCCGCATTCTGTCGCGCCAAATATCTCCCCGTATTTAAATGTAAACTACATATTAACTGCAAGTTATCACGTGTTTTAACGAAATATGCAAAAGATATTAATCGTATGGAAAGGCAATGAAGGAATATTAAAAAAATGAATGAACAGGGTTGGAGATAAATGGATATTCTCTTCACTATCGCGAAAAAGTGAAGTAAGCAAGTAAGATATGAATATACATCGAAACCATCATCGCTACGACTAACAGAAAAGTCGCTTCTCTTCGGCGAATTTGGGTTTTAAAATGAGCTTATTTTACTTCTTTTTTATCCTCACGTCGCGCCGGGTTTCACATTTATGACACATGCGTAAAGACAATCAAACTCTAGTCAAGCATTCGCGGATTACACAAACGCTTGTCCAGCGCGGGTCAACCCGTGACACGTCGCGCACAACGGGTTTAGCGTAGTGACCTCAAACACTCGACTATCCGTGCAGTCTTTTATTTCTCATTATTTCCTATACTTTCTTTTCCGACTCGCACCGACGTTAATCTAACCGAAGCCTTGTGTTGTCTCATGAAGTCATCGGGCCTTACTCCATCTGACCCAACTTTGTCAATTGTATGTCAGGTTTGTTAAAAGGTGTCAGTCAATGTATTTTCTTGTTTGTTTTCTTGTCATTATTGCTTTCAATAAACAAAATAAAAAGATAGTATCCATCCATACACAACCTCGTACAATATTAGTTTCGATAGCTCGCCCTTATAAGCGAGCTATAAACACGAGTTCATACCCCATCTGTATTCGACGCGTGCGCATATTAGCGCATCAGTATGCGCGCGCGCATCGCACTCACAATGTAGATGCTTAGTTATAGCGTCGCCGCGGAATCGCTAATCGAAGTTGTGATAGAATTTGTGTAAGTTCTAATTGTAGAATGGAAGCGAATTAAATAAGAAATTGCTAAACAACTTAATTTCAGCTCTCATCGAAATTGTTTCTCCACATCTAATATTTATGATAATTGACCCTTTATCAGGTCAAAGTAGTCAGTACTTACCCTGGAGTTTATTTCAGGTACTTAGGTATACATTATATAAATGTAGTATAAAAATAAGTATACGAAAAAAAGATAAAACTAAACTATATCTTCAAATACTCGTAAATGTCAAGATCGCCATCTTTATAGCTAAAATACATTAAACCGTTGTCAAATGATGTCAGTAATTACCCAATAGCCGAGATTACAGATATATGTAACGAGAATGCTTTACGGAGTTATAAAACTCTAATAACTTGTACTATCTACAGTAATTATCGACTCCCACTACGATCTGTGATTGTGGTCGCAGACCGCCCGCGGTAACTGTCCTCTTTAAATAGTACCTTAGTATATAATTACGATACAAATATAACAATATCTGTATTGTTATATTTGTATCGTAATTATATAGAGGTAGGTTTATTTCCCGAAAAGTAGGCAGCAGTGTTTACACCCACTTCTACTAAAAACATATGTTAATTTATGTCCTTCGATTTCGGAAAGAATTTGTTTTCGTAGGCTGATTTTGTCTACGTTAACTGGTTTAATTTTTGAGGAAATTGATCCTCGAAATAGTGCATCTAGGAATATGCTCTTATATTATAGACACCTACTGTTCGAAACAAACTGTCCGCTTCTATCAGTTCCCTTATTGCACCGTAATTCATTTTAGATTTCACTTTCGAAAACAAAAATGATTAAGAATATGCCTAAAAAAATACAGATCTTGGATTCATAAATCTATACTCTATACTAATATATAAAGCTGAAGAGTTTGTTTGTTTGTTTGAACGCGCTAATCTCATTAACTACTGGTACCAAATTGAAAAATTCTTTTTGTGTTGAATAGACCATTCATCGAGGAAGGCTTTAGGCTATATACCATCACGCTGCGACTAATACGAGCGAAGAAACAATGGTAAATGTGGAAAAAACAGGGTAGATATAAATCATAATTTATGTCTTCTAAACTCGCGGACGATGTCGCGGGCAACAGCTAGTTAAATAATAAATGCGGACAACATCACATAGATTGTTC
>NW_020799830.1:0-21207 GCF_003590095.1 Trichoplusia ni
CACCCAGACTTAAAACAAGCGTTTGTGGATCATACAAACGCTTGTCCTACGCGGTGTTCGCACCCGGACAAGTAGTTTATACCTTGTGAGTTACGCGTGATGACCTTAACCACTCGGCTATCTATGCAGTTAAAAAATGGATCGAGCCATTTCAAAACTGTGGGTGGTATGGTTTTAACTCTTCAGGGTTTAGTGTTGTACCGCAGCTGCAGAGATAGTGCGATTTAGAAATATATAGCTACGTTTATCAATTGTCTACTAATCATAAAACAAGCTTTGCTTAGTTTGAGACTAGATAGCGGTGTGTAAATGTTTTGGAATATTAATTCTTGATGAACTCTTGAAATAATTTAATATGTTAAATAAATTGACGAAGCTGGTTAGAAAGGCTTTATATTTTTAAACAAGCTGTTGCCTGCTTGCCTGCCCACCATCTACAAAACAAAAACGCGGGTACATAAAATCGGCCTAAATTTATCTTTTGTGTTTAAGAAAACTCTTTAGAATGATTAAAATTACTTATGTAGATAACTTTCAATCGCAAAACTATATCAATTATAATCAAGGCTTCTATCCCGGTTTTGCGTATGAATTCATAGATTTAGGTAAATAAGTATAATTTCACAAATTATACTCTAACGTGGAAAGTTCGTGAATGTGTATGTTTGTCAAGCCTTTTAAAGTATGTAATTGAAATAATTTGATGTAATTTAGTATTTCTGTGTTGGCCTGGATTATTATCCATACTAATATTTTAAATGCGAAAGCATCTCTGTTTGTCTGTCTGTCTCGCTTTCACGCCAATAATACTGAAAATATTGCAATTTTTGGTACACAAATTTAAAGAAAGCCTGAGAAAGAACTTAAACTACTATTTAACTGGAAAAAAGGGATTTCAGGGTGTCTTATGGGGGGTCAAGGTTAACATGCAACTTGGCAACTTTTTTTGGAATAAACTACACTCTACAGCTTAAAAATGTGTGTCAATACTGTTTCTTTAAAATAATGAAATATCTCCAAAATGGTTTTTAGGTATACCGATTCTAAGGGGAAGACTGAGGGGCTCCATTTTATCCTGGCATTTCCATGGAAACGGGAACAACCGCGCGATGTAAACTGAAGTCCAAGCGGACGGAGTCGCGGGCAACGACTAGTCGTGGCATAAGATAAGGTTTACCCTACTAAGTTAGAAAGAGGATGAAATGTTTTATAACACACACACACGGATAAAAGCGTATAAATAACTCATCACACAAATGTTTTGTCATGCGTGGGAATCAAACCTACGACTTCTTTTTGCAATAACGTCACTAACCGCTACGCCAACATGCCAGTTAAAGTTTGGTCGCTAATAGGGTATTATGTTAGTGTAAATATATATATATATATTTAACACCTTCTAACAGGGTCAATGTCGGTCTGTCTGTTTGTTTAGCTAAAGTGAATGAACTTCGTATTTGTAATACTTAGTAAATTTTCATTTAGAGGCATTAGTTCTGTAATTTAATGTTTCTTAAGGGTATTTTTAGTCTTAAAAATATGTATATCAAACATACATAACACATATAACACATTTTAGCTGTGACAGTACTAAAAATAATGAAAAATATTGAAAAATAAATGTTTAAGGCCCGATTTTTCAATCGCCAGATAACTTTTATTCGACGAATATGTTTGACGTTTTGACAGATGTTGTATAGAAAATATGTCAAACGGCCATATTTATTCCTCAGATAAAAGTTATCTGTGGATTGAAAAGATGGCTCTAAGCCTTCTTGTACAAAAGCCACAGTTAGAAAGTCTAACAATCAGTAGTACTAATCGTGTTGCCCAGGTAACTGGGTTGAGGAGGTCAGATAGGCAGTCGCTCCTTGTAAAACACTGGTGCTTAGCTGAATCCGGTTAGGCTGGAAGCAGACCCAAATATATGTACTTGGGAAAGTACTAGGCTAGTGACAATGTATAGAACCCCCAGTCGATCTTACGTTTTCTTCTATTAAAGGCTCTTCTTTTCGCTACTTACTTGCAGTTTGCAGAATATTGTTTACTAGCTTTTCGCCCGCGGCTTCGATCGCGTCGAGGTCGGTTATATCGCGTTTCCAAGAGAACTCTTCAAAAGTCCGGTATAAAAACTATCCTATGTTCTTTCTCAAGGTCAACTCTATCTCTGTACCAAATTTCATTAAAATCCGTTCAGTGGTTAAGTCGTGAAAGCGTAACAGACAGAGTTACTTTCGCATTTATAATATTAGTAGGGATTCACAAGCTCCGAAACAGCTACTCAAAAATTACCCGAGTTCGTCTACAAACTATACGCTTAACTTTAGTAAAAGCAAGTCTTATACTCAGGTAAATTTTTAGCTTATTTAATACCTTAACACGTCTCATAATCTTGGCGGTAATTGTAAAGAAATTCCAACACAAAGGCATATTGATTTCAATATGTGCATAGAATTACTGTCGGCTAGGGGCCGTAAACTTAATGCTTACTACATACCAGGTCAAGTTAACACAGAATAATGTATGTTTGTCATTATCTACTATACATATAACCCTATATATGTACCTCTAAGCAAATTACATTTAGTTTTCTTATATCAATACTAGCTGGCACAGCAAACGTTGTTTAGCCGATTTTTTTTCTAGTTGTATGTATTTTTAATGCCACATTATAAAAAAAATAAAAATAGACAATTTTGTCCAAAAAAATAAATGTTTTTTTTTTAGTGTGAGCAACCCTTATCACTTAGGGGTATGAAAAATAAATGTTGTTCTATTCTCAGACCTACCCAATATGTATACAAAATTTCATAAAAATCACTCGATCCGTTTCGGGGGAGTACGGTAACTAACATCGTGACACGGGAATTTTATATGTTAGAAGATTGAATATAAATGACAAAAAATACTGTTTGTCCGTCAGACAGATTTTCAAAAGTCATGACACACGACACATGACCTATTTTTAATTTTATCTCGTAAACGAAAAATGAGGAGATACGGTGAATTAAAATCTCGTGTGACGTCACTTACCAGTACGCTTTTTACTAGCAAGTGATGTTACTAGCATAAAAACATACTATATATTTCATCACCTTAAATGCTTTTAATCTTCATTTCTTTTTAAATTCAATAACACGTATTCAAAGTTCCCCTATATGTAAGTTCCCCTTAAATTATTATACAGATTTTTTCATACAAAGAACGTTGAATTTTTCAATGTATGTTCCAGATTAGTGTTTAAGTGTTAAAACTGTTTTGGATTATGTTTTGTTTACTGTGATTGTAATTGTTTTACGATTACGATTTTTAGTCGTCTTACAAAAGTAGCCCAGTTCATGTATCCGACGTAAAATACCCCTAGGCGCGATTTTTTTTTTTTATCATCAACTAAGATAATAAATACGAAGAAAAACTGAACAAGAGAAATCTGAAATAGATATCTATACTCTTAAAAATGATAAAAACGCCGCCGCCCGCGCCCCTCACCATTGTTACAAGACTCGGACCGCGCTCGCAACAGAGCTGTGTTTCTAAAAAACTACGAATCGCATCATAATATTGAATAAAAATTGCATTTTAAATTTATTAAAATCTCATAAATACCTACTTTTTCATCATGAAAGTGTTCTAGTCATTGGATACATGAACTGGGCTGCTTTTGTAAGACGGCTAAAAATCACGGTGTAAAATATCTGTTTCTTTCCCTAATAAAATAAAAATAAAATAAAATAACGGTCAGCGATAAGTCAAACTAGCAATGTATCTCAAAATTATTTTACCTTTTTTAACTATTCTAAAACACCACTGAAAAACAGTGAAACAAATATTTTAAGTCAACCTGGATACCAAACATTGGCATCTGAATTCCCCGACCAAAACAAAGCGAGCGTGGTGATCAATGCTCAAAAAAATTATCTATACTGGAAGAGGCATGTGCCGAACACTGGGGCGTACTACGTATGAAATGCACGTTCTAGTCACCTATGGTTCTATGTCCCGTTGTCTGCGCATGCGTCAACCTGACCCTCTCGTTGAGAGTAGGCGATATCAGACGGGGATTTAGTGTCACATGCTATATACCCGGAACGGTCGGGTATATGGTACACTGACACTCTGAAAAAACCTAATATTAAAAACTAATATTTAAGCTGATAAAAACCTAACCTAACCTAACTTGCTTGCGTTTGGTACCAGATGGAAATTAGTCGCAAATTAATAGTAATTTTTTTTTTTGAGTAGTTTAATTAATCTAAATACCCACGTTTTTAATTTCCCTTAAAATAAGTTCTCGATGTAGAATAACAGTTTTATGTGCGTTTAAAAATTCCTTGCTTTTTTACGAGACGGAAAATTACTCGTAAATTAGAAATTAAAAATAAAAAACATTATAAAAAAAAATTAAAAACTATTTTTTTTAATTTTCATAAAAATAAGAACTAGATGTAGAATATTTTTTTTTTCAAATTGTATTGCTATTTGGTTTGAAGGTACTTTAAAAATTTCAGCCTCCTTCAAAATTGAGTTGCAAAAATCCAACCGGAACAACAAAAAAACATACAAGAATAGTGAGCGCATAAAAACGTGTGTTAAATTTAATGTTTTTTTTTAATCAAAAATTTTTGATTTATTTTTTTAGAAACTATCGTTTGACGAAATCAATAATATTAAAAAACAGGATGGTCCAGAAACGTGAATGTGTCGCGGGAGGTTTACAAACATACAAATCACATGCACTCAGACTCAGAACAAGCATTTCTCGATCACACAAATACTTGACCTACGCGGGGATCGAACCCGCGACACGACGCGCACTGTGGGTTTTTTCGTGGTGACCTCAGCCACTAGACTAAGGTGAAGTCACTGTTAATTTTTAATTAAAGAAGTTTGACTTCAAAAATATTCCGTCTCCTAACAGTCCAGGTTATGAAACTAATAATTGCACTTGACTATTAAGTGTTAAATTTATGCAACATTTAACTCCGTACACTTAATTTATGGATGAAGTTTTAACATCTCAGGTATTTATGATTAGTGAAAGTTAATTAAAAAGGTCTTATTAAAAAATTCATGAGGTGTATAACGCGTATTATGATGACGACATTATTCTCCTAATTTCCGGCCGCGACGTTGCCTGTGGTTACCGGTAATCGCTGCGAAAAGTAGCTAACGAAAGCAGTAATTTCATCGGAATTGGTCAAGGTGTTTGAGGTTGAGGCATCAAACATACACACAAACTTTCTCCTTCATGACGTTAGTACAGTATATCATAAGATTAAATTGATTTTACTATTTTAACAAGCTATTTTGTCATTTGCCCTTTTGTCGTGATCAAATCTACCAAAGTTAAATTAAAACCACTTTCCGTTTTCCGATTTAGATGAAAATATTAAGTGTCAAAAGAAAATATATATATAACATCGAATAAAAATAAAGATAGGCTATAAAAAATTGATGGTACACGATTCTCACTGAACCAACTGAATATAGGTACTTATAGAAATTTAAAAAAAAAAAACAGTAAAACCGTTTCGAAGATAAATGTCAACTAACAATGCCACACGATAATTTTTAACGAAATATAGTATCAAATCGAACGGCCATCGGGACATATGTATCAAGAAAATAGATATGATATGGATTTAGCTTTTTTATATGCTCCAATATGAAGGTGTCGCTAGGTGTCGGTTTCAAGGTGTCGCCAGCTCTGAGGTCCCGGGTTCGATCCCCGGTCGTGTCAATGTAAAAATTCACAATTTTACATTGTCTCGGGTCTGGGTGTTTGTGGTACCTTCGTTGTATCTGAATTCCATAACACAAGTGCTTTAGCAACTTACTTTGGGTTCAGAACAATGTGTGTGATGTTGTCCGCATTTATTTATTTATTTTATTTCCAATATGAACAATTTACCGATAACATAACCTTGAACATTGTCAAAGAATTTAGAAAGAAACAATATCAGGATCGTTATGTATTCCAGTGGTCGTAACCACGTGGCGATGTAGGCCAAGTTCACAACGAAGGATCATTAAGCATTCAAATCAAATGTTATTATTTTGTAATTTAGAACTTGAAAGGCACTTGGCTTGAATTATTCATTTTTCGGTAACATTGGAATGTTGTAATTCAGTGAAAGTAATTAATGATCTAATTGTTGCTTTTAAGGAGTATGATCGATTATAGGTTAGGCTGCGCTTAGTTACTGGTAAGTGACGTCACACGAGATTTAACTGTAAGCACTTATTTTTTTGTTGGCTATATAAAAGAAAAAAAAAAGTTAACCCACATTTTATTGTAATCGAATTTGAAATTGAATTACCCCATATATTACATCCCAACATATATCATATCATTTGTTCTGTGTCTGGGTGTAATTTATCTATTACATACATGTATTTAGAAATATATAAGTATATTTATCAGTTGTCTAGTACTCGTAACACAAGCTATGTTTAATTTGAGACTAGATGGCGTTGTGTGAATAATAATAATATCATATCATTTGACCATTGTTTTTTACGTTTTTCTTATTGTAAATGGTCATGAAAGTTTCCACAAATTTTATTTCATCCTTGTGGACCATTGTACCCCGAACTTAAATCTCGAAACATTCCCATCAAACGTGACATTATTTACGAACAAGCTTCACCGAATTGTCTGCCCTTAGCACCTTAAAAAAAGAAAGTAATGATTTATAACCATCGTACTCCGACATACTTTGGTAAACTAGCTACTCTGATAATGGTAGAACAATGGAATGATCATGCATTGTGAAAGCATGTAATTATTGCGATTTGAGCGAGAACCCGCGAATTCGTTGCGCTTATGTAATCTTGGCGTTGGCCTAAGGAGGTGTTACGTGCACTCCTGTCTAGTGGAGTAGTAATATATGTATACTCGTGATCAAATATAATGATATTATATATATACTAGCTGTTGCCCGCGACTTCGTCCCCGTGGGTAGAAGATGTAAGTTATGATTTAGGTATACCGGCCCGGTTTTTTTCACACTTTCCATTATATCTTAGCTCCTATTAGTCGCAGCGTGATGGTTTATAGCCTAAAGCCTTCCTCGATGAATGGTCTATCCAACACAAAAAGAATTTTTCAATTTGGACCCGTAGTTCCTGAGATTAGCGCGTTCAAACAAACAAACAAACAAACTCTCCAGCTTTATATATTAGTATAGATTCATTGCTTGAATTTTTATTTCCTCAATACCCAATTGAGGAAATAAAAATTCAAGCAATGAATAGATTGAAAAAATCGAAAGACCCAATTTTATTAAATTTTATCAAAATCCATCCATGTTTGTAGTTGTTAATAACATTATCATTGGGTTAGAAGATACCCCTGAAAATTTCAGCCATCTAGCTTATTGGGAAGTGCCTCAAAATGAGCTACAAAAATCCAACCGGAACGACCAACAAACAAGGATACCTAGTGAGTGTATAAAAACGTGTGAAAAATGGCATTGTTATTTCCATCCCAAATCAGATAAAGTACCAATGTGCTTTTTGGAAAATTGTATGTACTTTTTAATTATCCTAAGGCACCGCTGACAAAAATTTGAAGGAAAAAACATCGTGAGGAAATCTGGTTTCGAAATATTCGATTATGAAATTGTTAACCCGCCATTCCGCCATTCAAAATGGTTGATAACTAGCAAGCGTTGTGATGAATGGTCGAACCTGCCCTATATGGGCAGAGGCCTTTTTAGTATAGCGGCAATAGAAATACACACAAATAATAATAATAAATGCGGACAACATCACATACATTGTTCTGAACCCAAAGTAAGTTGCTAAAGCACTTGTGTTATGGAATTCAGATACAACGAAGGTACCACAAACACCCAGCCCCGAGACAATGTAGAAATGTGAATTTTTACATTGACCCGACCGGGGCTCGAAGCCGGGATCTCAGAGCTAGCGACACCTTGAAACCGGTGCGTACGCCACTCGACCACGGAGGGCGTCATACATCGAGTTGAACGGAAATTTTTGAACGGAAGCCCTCGAAGATAAATAATTTTCACTGTTTTTTCCACATTTTCCATTGTACCTTAGCTTCTATTAGTCGCAGCGTGATGTTATATAGCCCATACCTTCCTCGATGAATGGTCTATTGAACAAAAAAAGATTTGAATTTGAACCAGTAGTTCCTGAGATTAGCTCGTTCAAACAAACAAACTCTTCAGCTTTATATATTAGTATGGAGTTTAGATACGAATTTCTTAAAAAGCAATGACTTCCTCAAATATATTGTTATTTTTTGTGGTTAAACCTTTCGGCTTAATCGAAGAACTTAATTAATGAAATTCTTTGAACATTTTTCTATGGAATAGGAAAAGTTTAATCTAAATATGTTATACGTAATAAAGTTTTCAAACTGATTTGTTTTCGCGGAACTCTAATTAATTTACCTTTGAGAGAGTTTTCCGTGAAATATGATGTATAATATTAGATTTCTCAAGAAATAAGCAGTACCCTTGGACATTCATTTTATAATGTGTACACTTTTCTTCTAAATAACATACATGGAAGATTTCTCAGTACAGTGCGTTTGAAAGGAAAGTATTCAAACAATTTATGAGAATATAATAAGTAAATCTAGAGCTAAATTCTTTTATGTTTTGTTACTAAAATATGAAAAACTGATGGCGAAAAAACAAATTACTTCTTTAACATTAATTAACGGCTTCTTCAACATGGATAACGGTTAGACCTTCCTTTAACACAGTCAGATAAAAGTAGCCTACATGCTAATCTAAAGTGTCCTTATACCCTTGTACTAAATTTCATCGATCCATCCGTTTATGACTACAGAGGTAACACAAATACACTCACATTTATAATTTTAATGTTTTTTAATTATAGACTTTTTTCTTAGCTTTTCGTTTTTTATACATCACTAGCTGTTGCCCGCGACTTCGTCCCCGTGGGTAGAAGATATAAGTTATGATTTATACCTGCCTTATTTTTTTCACATTTTTAATTGTATCTTCGCTCCTATTAGTCGCAGCGTGATGGTTTATAGCCTTCCTCGATGAATTGTCTATTCAACACAAAAATAATTTTTCAATTTGGACCAGTAGTTCCTGAGATAAGCGCGTTCAAACAAACAAACTGTTCAGCTTTATATATTAGTATAGATAATTTTATACCAAGAACTAAAATATGAAAAACCGACTTAGAAAACACAAATTACTTTTAAAACATTAACTTAGGGCTTCTTTAACAAGGATAATAGCTACAGCAATAAAAAAAATTACCCCTCTGTAACACAATCGGAATAATGTTACCATACAGGCTAATCTAAACTTTCAGCTATACTCGTACCAAATTTCATCGTAATCGGTCCACCCGATTGTGCGTTCAGTGGTAACAGAAATACACACATACTAATGCGTTTTTATACACTTTTCTCTTTATTTCTCTTTTTTTTAAGAGTCTTCTTAAATACCCTGATCTTTCAAAATCAAAGTTCTTTTACGTCAAGTACTTACTCCATTTTTGGCACTTTTAAAAAACAGTTTTTTTAAAACCCGATTGCTCTCTGATCGCTAACATTAAGAATACTTCGTATAAGTGAAAGTACCACCTTTGCACTAGATGGTACCGTGCTCAGTGACCTATAACACTACATAATCCATGGTACATAGTTGAGACAGTGAAACAATACACGCAAGTATCAAGATCACTCAAGTGCAGTACACTTCTAGTGATGTAACAGCATGCATTGATGTTCATGTTGCGGGTTGAGTGTGGAATGTTGTCATTAACGAAAATGACTGGTTATTTCGTGTTTTTAATTAAAGTTCTTTGGAATTTTTGTTTTCGTATGTTTACATGCTTTATTTAAAGCAATATATGTTGTTAGCTTGGGTATTGTTTCTGATTATTTTATTGGACTATTTGCTTATAGTTTCTGGAACGAATGTGTGATAATATAAATATGGAATGTTAATACAGTAGAAAAAATTGGGTGAAAATGAGATATAGTTACTCATTAGTTAGTTATTCGTAAGTAATATTATGCATTTGAAATTACAGATAACTGAGTCCTTGCTTTGTCTCAAAGAAAAACCGGACCTTACTTACCAACTTCCTCCTATGTCCAGCCTATAATATCTGTCTCCCTGTATGATTAAGCTTTCTCTCACTCGCACACAGAAGCATTTTTGTGCTCCGACGCTTGTTCCGAGTCTGGTTGCCTTCGTGCATGTGACTTAAATGTTAGAGAAAACCCCGCGATACAAGGCTAAAATTCCTTAGTTTCATCTTATTATAAAAAAAAACTTAATTAAATATTCATTTCTAACTACCTACTCTAAATTTCCTCACAATTAGTAACTTCCGAAACTGGCAGTATTCACAATATAACAGCAACCCATACATTAGGTTTGCCTCGTGTGAAAGTTCACGGGGCGCGCGTACCTTCCTGCACGCCGAGATCTATATCGGAGTTACGTGAAACTGCGGACATATTTAATAATACGAGATTTGTTTACTTAATCATAACACTTTTACTATCACATATTATGTGAATGTGTTTGTGTGTTTGTGTGTTTGTATGTGCAAGTGTGTATGTTTGTGGGATCACAGGAAACAATGGCTGTACCCAAATAAACGAAAAACAGAATTTGATATGAAGCCTTTTTTTTCTTCATCTGTTAAAAAAAACGACTCCCTCAGTCCCGGAAGGAATTAATTCCGTTTCGCGGGGTTTCACAAACATTCAAATTACGTGCATGCATACATGAAAAACACAAATGCGTGTCCTACGGGAACAAACCCGCGACCTTATCATTTTGGCTATCCGCGCAGTTAGCTAAAAAATATTTTTGCTGCTTTAACTGTCAATAAAAGATGTTCCTGAATTTTGCCTAAAGCATAAAAAGACGTAAATTGCGAATCCCTGCCATTATAGGCTTCCCTTGCATAACGTCATTACGCACTCGTCAATAAAGCGAAACGCCATCCGCAAACACAGTACTGGATTTAAAAGATGTGCAGTTGGGTAAACGACTCGATTGGCCATTGAATTACAATTGTTTCCGCGTTTCGTTGTAATGGTGTAGCGAGCAAAGTTTGTCTCCACCTGTGATGGACTTCGTTGACAGCTGGTTTCTGACAAAAACCCCCTCTTTTGGCTCGACTAGAAGGTAACTGGATGACAATGAAAGGTAAGTCACGTTTCTGTATAATTTTGATTTTTTTAGATTAAAGGCAAATGAAAATGACGCGAAGAAATAATTTTATTGACAATTTAATATAAATTTATTTCGATTGTTGTTTTTTAATTGTAAGAAGTTGCGTTGCAACTTATCATAATTCAAACTGTAACATACGGCGTATCAATAGGGATGATGACTGGGTATAAAAATATCTCATTAGTCCCTCAGTTAGATAATTGAAAAATATGAGACGCGTATTTTTTCCTTTTTCAGAAAAACTAGAATTTACAAAGATTAACTGCTTTAAGGAGAGGGGGCTTGTGACGTAACGATTGAGTAAAATTTATACTCAATCGTGACGTCACGCGTAAGTTTCATTCACTGTAATTTGTCAATAATCTGTCAATTTATGTGTGCGGGACAAATAAAAAAATACGTATTCATTATTATACAAAAAACTACAACACGGACACTGCAAAAAAAAATTGTCATCATCCCTTTTACAGTTTGATACAAACTAAAATACATACAATAATACAATATTTTCTGGGTCCGCTAGTAAAGATATAAAATACAATCTCTGCCCGAAACAGACACACATTGAAAGTTGAATATTGTCTCGTAAAACACATCGCCCGTCCTCTTGAAATAATTACAATACAAAATGAAATGCACAAAGTTGAGTGTTGACAAAGCATCCGTACACAGAACAATATTTTTTTGTCAATGGTTAACGAAATACATTTTATCAAAAATTAAACATGGCGCCTGTATCTTTCTCTGAAATTTTGCATTTTAACCGGCGCCCAATTATTTTCTACTGCATCACTGATTTTTGTGTATATTTGTTATTTTGAGTTTATTAATAAAAATAAATTTTAAAATACCGATGTTAAACAACGATATTTGTCCATGTGTTGACTTAAATGAAGCGGCCATTTTGAAAACTGTGTCTGTGGCTCTCAAAACGTTTATTTACCTTTTTTTAATGTATTTAGAGGACTATTTTGATTACTGAATACCTTAGCTGCAATAATTTATTGACTCATCGAATTTATGATCGTTATAACCGTTGCTTAACCTCGATACATTACGAGTATCGAGTTATGTACGTTGTTTTTACCATTAAATACTATCTTTAAAAGTGTCACAGTTTACATAATTATGTTTTGATTACATTTTTGAAACACTAAGAGTGCATTTTGGTTTTTAGTATATCAATTGTCGGCCATTAATCTATTATTTTTGTCCGCCAACATTCTAAATTCAAAAATGTGTTTATTGGCGTGAAGATTAAACATACCAAAAAAATCGACTATCAAAACGAATAATAAAATTCCATTGCTCAATATTACCTTAAAAATAAACCAATAAACTTGTTACTATACCTTCTTAATTTAAATTCTCACGTAGGTAGTAATGGCTTCCGATGGACTTTGAAAACGTCAATGTAACATCCCACGGTAATTATTAAATTACATTGAAATGAAATAATTTATTCTGAGAAGAAAGTCGAAACAAACTCGGGGGCTTCGCCTCTTTGAAAGTCCAGACTTAGTAGTTTTTCACAATGCACATCTTAATTCTACTTAATGTTATAAACGAAAATTTGTCTCTATGGATGTGTGGTTGTTTGTTCCACTTTCACGCAAAAACCACTGAATGGATTTAGACGAAACTTGGTACACAGATAGTTTATAACCAGGATTAACACATAGGATTGTTTTTATCTCGATTTTATATTTCCGTGGGATTATTTTCGAGTTCTCCAAGGAAATGTAACGCAAAAACATATTAAACCTCTTTTGTCTTGAAATATTACAAGACATACTAATTCCCTGTCTGTGCTCAACGTCTAAATTAGTTATCAAGTAGAGTGCTACAGTCCGAGCAAACTCACGGGACGGAGTTAGTTTGTGGACTGCGTGATTAAAGTGCATCTTACATGGTGATTTGAATAGCAATAAGGCTTCTTGTACACTGAGACACTTCTTGCAACATGATTTCAAGGGTTTAATTTATTTGAGTGCAGGAAAAGGGTTGTGTTTTCAACTGTATGTAATTTTAAGGTTTTATATAGAATAAGGAATTTATTATAATTTGTTGTTAATACGACTGAAGTTCCTTGGTCGATACCAATATTAATAAAAAAAAGAACACTTCAAAAGATTTGATAGAAAATTTATTTAATTTCTTGATTTTTAGAGTTCGATAAAGCGACTGTGAGTGTGTTTGTGTGTAAGTAGCATTAGTTTAATACATTAGAGAGATTGGATAGCAATGAATAGTGTTAAAGTAACGACCATAGAACATAGACAAGTAGGGGCGAAGTGCCCCGACATTGACTTAGGATAAGAATTTTTTTTTTTTTTTTTCTCTAGCCCACTGTGTCCCACTGCTGGGCAAAGGCCTCCCCCAAATCCTTCCACGACTCTCTATTCTGGGCCGCATGGAACCAGCCTGCGCGGTAAGCGCGGTAAGCGGAAAGAATTTTTAACTTTCAATATTTTTTTTTTCAGATTTCAAACGAATTGCATATATGATATGAGATATGTTTGCCGTGATTATATGTATGGATTAGCCTGCAAGAGGTGTAGGTTCAATCCCAACTCATGTAGAGAACTTATTTGAGTCTTTCTAAGTTAATTATGTAAATTTTTAATTATTGTAAGACAAAACGTTAAAGGGAATCTTTTGTTGTTATCGTATTTGTATTGCTGTTATAACAACAAGTAAATAATATCAAAATTGAGGCAAAACAACCGATCGAGCAAAACGACCGGTCTCAACAAAGACGAGTAATCATTTTCCAAAAACATAATCTTCTTTGGCCTGTCTCCTTAAAATCTGTCTGAGGCTAGACCGTTTAACTCTTGACCAGTTTTTTTTAATTCATTAATTTTCCTTTCCTCCTTTCCTCCGGCGTCCAGTGAGTGACGATTTTTGCCCAACGACGGTGAGGCTGCGTTCGCGCGACGTGACCAAATACGCGGGGTGCACGTGGCCGGAAATTGCACAGAATAGAGAGGTGTGGAAGAGGCAGGGGTAGACCTTCACCCAGCAGTGGGATCAAAAGCAGGCTGTATAAAAAAAAATCTACCGCGTAGCCCGAATGCCTCTTCCTTCTACTTATATGTTCCATTGCCACCACTTTTCTATAGCAGACTATTACAAGCGGTCCGTTGACATTTCTCCGTTCTTATGTTTAGCCTTTTATGAACGAATGCAATTCAATTCCGACGGAGCACGTATTTTGGTAACACAGGACTTCATAGAAAGTCTCGTGGTTTGCAGAGAGCTAGGGAAATTCGAAGTTGTATACAACGTTGGGTTTACTAGAAACTTTGATCCTTTTAATAGAATGAAAGTTTTTGAGAGTGCATCGAATGTACTAGGACTTACTGTTGCCAAAGATTTCACGTGGTAGTGAAGATATAAAGAAATTTATTTTCAGAGTAATCGTGAAATGTGAGTTCAAAATAATTTCAATATATTGCAAAGTATATCAAGGAACTTAATGATTTTCATTGCGGAGTTCTGTTTAAGCTAAGATATTTTCTAAGATACAACAGCGCCTATTTCACAATCACTGACTAGCCGCTATCTGGCAGATAATTTGAAAAAATTGACATTCTTTGTATGAAAAAGCATGTTGAAAATTTAACGGGTAAATACGTGGTGACTGTAAAAAAAAGTCCCAAATCGAATATATTGAACGACGCATACAACAACAAACCACATCTCAAAATTTAAAAAATCGCGTCGCCAAGTCCAATGCCCAAATACTTAGCTCATACGACTTAACAATTTTAAGGGGGCACAACCCAGCACATGTCGTTACCACCAGTGGCACCATAAAATCACCAGAATTTTGAAGTCGCGGGGGTGTTCACAAACATTCAAGTCACGTGCACAAAGACACCCAGACTCAGTACAAGCATTCGCGGATCACACAAATGCTTGTCCTACGCGGGGATCGAAGACGCGTCACGTCGCCTTAACGGTGACCTTACTCGGCTATCCGTGCTGTCATAATCTTAGTTGGTGTATGAACAACAATGGCGGATCTAGAACGTCATTCATACATACTAAACAATAGTAACAGATTGCATCTCATCATTAAGGCAATTTGAATGTTCCATGATTTATAACAAAGACACTTGGAGGTTGTTCTATTCCTTATAGAACCTGCTTTAACAGAACTTAAAAGATTTAAAAAATCTACACAACGACGGATTTTAATGTCAATCTATTCAATTTTTTTTCAAAATCGGTCCAGCCGTTTTCATAGTTGGAAATTGCATTGTCATTTTGTTTGAAGCTACCCTGAAAATTTCAGCCCGCTAGCTTATCGGGAAGTGCCTCAAAATTGAGTTGCAAAAATCAAACCGGAACGACAAACAAACAAGAAAAGTGAGTGTATATAAACGTGGGAAAATAAAAATGCAGAGCAACTGGTATCAGAATTAAACTCAGATTAAAAAGCCGCACCGAGATTTCTGCATGGATGCGGTTATCAGTTATTAGATCACCGAAATTAAGCGTTGACATTTTGTAGTTGGTCACGTTAACAAATCAAAGATCCACGTTAGCAAACGGGCTTTGGAGCAAAGGGAGAATTATTAGAGAATATGTTGTACGCATCGAGAATTCAAATCAAAGGCACCATAGGATAGGCATACACGTTGCAATCCCATTTTCGGTTCATTTCGGCCCCATTTCAAAAGGCCCGGAATCCGTGTTTCCAAGAACGCGGCTTGAATACTCATTTCGATGTTACTATCATTAACTTTTGGGGCGTCACCAAAGGGGATGCAAGTGTAATGAGGGGGCGAGAGATAACAATGACAATAGAGCGAGAGAGAAGATAATTTATTCCAAAATTCCGCTGACACGTTAACGCCCATTTATATACCCTTCTCTCTTCCACCTATACGCATAATTTTCCGAAATACAACGGTGTGTTCGAAAATGTGATATTTATTTCTTGTTGAATTCCAATAATCAATTTCAATTAGTGAGTTAGAAAATTATGCAGAATAAACATGGACTATGAAAAAATCAGGAATTGACCAACTAAGCAAAACTCAGAAATTGTCAGATTTGAAACAAGTACAATTATAGTTAACCAACCAACCCGGTTTAAATTGTTACATTTTCAACAATTAATTAGTGACGAAAATGATCCAACGAATAAATTATAATTAAAGTACGCGAGTTTGAGAGCACTTCTCTCAATTTTCTATTCGCCACTTGACTAAACAGCTAAATACGAAAATTAAATTGGAAATAGATGACAAAGCAAGCCAAACCGCAGACGAAAGCTTTATCAAAATCGGATTTAGGGTTCAATCAGCGAAAATATCTAATTTAGAAACACGTGGACAAATATATTTGAACAATGTTTGTTGTAATAAGTATTTAGCTAATTGCAATTAGGGATATCCATTTGATAATCTGACAATACACATACATTTGTGAATAGGGAATTTGACGAAAAATCGGTTTTCAATAAGGTCGGTTTACTAACGATATTATGTTGTCTCGTCAAATACATTTGTATTGTCAGAGAGATTTCTAAAAAATATTGTATACTTGAGTATTTTTCATTGAGGTGCGCGAGTTCCTTCTTTTTCTGTAGGTACACATGCAAACGAAATAAGCCAAAAAATACGCCAACTTTAATTGAAATTTCTCGGAAAGACTTTTTTTACATAATGTTGAAAAGTCACTTCGTTCAATTCAATTCAGTCATCCACATTCATATCGGAAATTTTCGATTTTTCAGTTTATATTTCACGTCAATTGTACAGTTGTCGGTTCTGTTGAAAAGTCAGAACCGATATTGGTCGCACCCAACCTGTTTCACTGTAACTCTGGTTGGTTTGTAAAATTAAGTTATAACAAAGGGGTTAGCGCGTCCAACGTTTGATTCGCCGAAAGGCGTAACAATAGAACAATTATTATTCATGCTAGCTTTTCGCCTGCGGCTTCGCCCGCGTCGATGTCAGTTATATCGCGTTTAAAAGAGAACTCTTCAAAAGTCCGGGATAAAAACTATTGTATGTTCTTTCTCAAGGTCAACTATATGTCTGTACCAAATTTCATTAAAATCAGTTCAGTGGTTTAGACGTGAAAGCGTAACAGTCAGACAGAGTTACTTTCACATTTATAATATTAGTAGGGATTGACGAAACTGGAAATGACGAAATAGTTTTTAGTATTCCAGCCATTTTGCCTGAATGTTGACCGAAAATGGCAGTGAGGGTTGAAAATGTATGATTATTTGGAACTGACTTTGTGTTCGAAACGTTGTAGGAACGTATTTCGGAGTAGGCTTCGTTTGCTTGGAGTTTCTATACACTGTGGTCAGTCCGAATAAGGTAATGTCGGGTTAGTGATTGGTTACCAACATGTCTGAAACTGATCATATTAAATATGACTTCTGAGGCTTCCGAACAAATATTAATAAAAGACGAATTAGTTTGGTAACAAACACTTAGAATTAAATAGTAAAAAAAAAAAACAAAAAATATTGGATACGATGTTTTATTTTATCTCGTAAACAAAAAATTAAGACGATACAGTGATTTAAAATCTTGTGACGTCACTTACCAGTACGTTTTTTACTAGCAAGTGATGTTTTTAGCCCCTACTAACTAACTACCATACAGAAGTGTTTTTAAAAATGGCATGATTATTATATTTTTTTTAGAAGCTCCGCTTTTGGTAATGGTTAATATCCATACAAATTTTGGAATGTACCTATGTTACGGCATCAAATCGGCTTAGTTTCGAAAACCGATAAATGTAACGCATAATGATTCAGTGGAAACTGCACAATGGCTAGCTTTCTACTAATAAGGCTTCGTAAATGGAAATTACGAATGGATCAAAGAGCATAGGAATGATTTTTGGATACGAATGTAACTATGCGAGGATTATTAAATACTAGCAGTTGCCCGCGACTTCATCCGCGTGGTTAGAAGATATAAGTTATGACACCTTGGGTTACAAAATCACAATTTACTCACGGAACCCTAATGTTTTTGAAATAAATTATTGCCTATGTTCAGCGAGGATAATGTAGCTTTTCAACAGTGAAAGAGTCTTTCAAATCGGACTAGTAGTGTCGAAGCCTATTGGTGTCAAACAAACAAATCTTTCCTCTTTATAATATTAATATAGATGCTGATTCAGAGCTTTAGATTGCACGGATAGCCGAGTGGTTGAGGTCATCACGCCAAACCAGATCCCCGTAGGACAAGCATTTGTGTGATCCTCGAATGCTTGTCCTGAGTCTGGGTGTCCTTGTACATACATGTGATTTGAATGTTTGTGAACCCCCCACGACACGAGGACGAAATTATATAATGCGGGAGTCGTTTAAAAAAAAAGGGAAAAATGAGCATTCCGCAGGATCTGTACATGCTAACCTGGTCCAGTCATTCTCAAACTCTTTACAATCGGATATAATCCTATGAAATATAAAATGTTTCATTGTTTTCTTTTTATATTTATATTGTTTTAAAAATGTAAATATTAGTTTATTTTAAATGATAGTTTTACATTGTGAGTTAATTTGACTTTTTGACACGTATGTAACGACTTGCTTTTGTGGGTTGTCAATTTAAATTGGTATGTAGAATACTATGGCGTAGAGACAACATGAAATGTTTCAGATTTACAAAAAAGAAATGTAGTTTGTCTCGCAATGAAATGAAACTTTATTTATATCCTTATTATTTGGAATATCATACAGTATATTTGCCAGTTATAAATAAATCGTTTGCATGGTTAGCCAAATGTTACAGGTCACCACCCAGATAACCACTGCGCGCGGTTCTCTCATGAATTAATTATCCGCGCGTTATTTTTAATTGTCCGATAACTTCAAAAATATTGAGTTAAACTATTTTGGGTAAAAGGCAATAATGTTGGCCATTGAAAGTTCCATTTAACTGAATTTATAATGTTAAGGATAAATTTCCCACCCGTCGTTAAAATGGGTAGGTACCTACCAAGCTTTGTGAGCACTTTGTAAGAGTAGTTAATTATAATAAAAATACATGTATAAAAAATTACAAAGTGTCTCTGTTTATCTGTCTGTCTCACTTTCACGCCCAAAGTACTGAATTGATTGTAATGAAATTTGGTACAGAAATAGTCAGGTAAGAGCGGCTTCCAGTCTAAACGGTTGCAGCTAAGTACCAGTATTATACAAGGAGCGACTGCCTATCTGACCCCCACAAGCCACCTGGGCAAGATACCTCTTAGTAAAACTGGTTGTCAGAATTTCTAGCTTTTAACTATCCATAACGACACTAACGACTGTTAAAGATGTAGGTATTACAACAGCCGAAACCTACGTGAATTCCGAATTATGGAGGAACTCGATATGACATAGGTGGTCACCCATCCACGTGTGGACCGTATCAAGAGTAGTTTAACCTGTGATCAATCGTGTAGTGCATTTTTAGCTTAGCCACGAGCTTCTCAGCTAGATTTTAAATAATGTCCGATTAGCAAAAACACTAGGTAAACACGTAATAACGAATTAAAATACCAAATCATATTCAAAAGGCAATTTACAAAAAAAAAGAACTTCTGTTGCTACAGACGTTTGGCACGGCGCATTTATTTTAATTTGAAATGAGTTCAAAGCAACAAGTTTTTACGTTTCTAGATTAATTTTAGAGTTCCGTAGACGGCGGGGACGTTCGGAAATCCCTTAGTTATCAATAACGATACTCATCTAGCTGACCCAGCAAACGCTGTTTTGCCTAATAAATAATTTCAAGTTGTACGTATTTTTAATGCCATATTATAAAAAAAATAAAAAAATTCGTCCTAATAATGAAATATATTTTTTTAGTGTGAGCAACCCTTAACACTTAGGGGTATGAAAAATAGATGATGTTCTATTCTCAGACCTACCCAATGTGTATACAAAATTTCATAAGAATCGGTCGAACCGTTTCGGAGGAGTACGGTAACTAACATCGTGACACGGGAATTTTATATATTAGAAGAAGAAGAAGATACAATATTTAATACTGATTTACATTTCCAAAAACATATTACACTTAATATGAACACAAAATAAACATCAGACATCGTTTACAGGGCGTCAAAAATACAAAAACTGACAGGCTAGAATATGTTCCAAAAAAAATTATACCCATCAACTTTATGACCGTATGAAACGTTGCCATCTTAATGTAAACCACATGTGAAAAATTCAACTGTTTTACTATCATGGCTCTTGAGACACCTAATGACATTCGCATGGACAGCGATGCTTTAGCACTAATAATTCCGTATTTAGCCCTTCCAGAAACCACCGCTTATTTGCACGGAACCCTCGGTAAACGTCCGAATCGCTCCTGAAAGTTATTTAGAGTTTTTTCCCCTTTCCATTTAGTTGTTTTACAATTCGCTCCAGAACTTATGATTGCTTCATCGGACTTTCAAGGGAATCTTTCAGGTTTCACAAATTCATTTCAAAACTATTGCCTTTTAAATTGGCTGCGTCGAGAAAGCGTAGTTTCTTGTTTTTATGGTACTGCTAATAGCAAAGTTCCGTCTGAAAAAAGTACGAAAAAATTGGTTTAGTATTTCAATTAGTCCAGACATTTTGACGACCTCCGTGGTCGAGTGGCGTACGCACAGGTTTCAAGGTGTCGCTAGCTCTGAGGTCCCGGGTTCGATCCCCGGTCGGGTCAATGTGAAAATTCACATTTATACATTGTCTCGGGTCTGGGTGTTTGCGGTACCTTCGTTGTATCTGAATTCCATAACACAAGTGCTTCAGCAACTTACTTTCGGTTCAGAACAATGTATGTGATGTTGTCCGCATTTATTTTATAAACTTTGATGATGTCGGTTTTCAGTCAAAAACCGATTCTGTCTATTTGGGGATATGTATTTTTTTCTTTATTTTCATTTTTTCTGTTATATAGGGTGTTTGAGGATACGTATTTTTGTTTTATCGCGTAAACAAAAAATGACGTGAATACAGTGTTTT
>NW_020799831.1:0-4280 GCF_003590095.1 Trichoplusia ni
TACAAAATATTTACAATTTAAATTATGTTAACAGTTAAAGCTAAGATGATTTAAAATTTCCGATTCATACACGGTAATCATAGGTATAAAAAGAAAACATGCAAAGTGGTTTCTTAGGTTTACGCGAATGTTAGACATTGAAATGAAACTACTTTTACGGATTTTATCGCGGTTTAATTTTAGATTTTAGTTCCCGACGTTTCGAAACCTTTGCAGGTATCATGGTCACGGGCAGACTGAGATGGCGTTCGTCTTGACGAACGAGCAACATCTTCTGTCAAGACGAACGCCATCTCAGTTTGCCCGTGCACACATGCAATATATTGCTGGATAGTCAAATCGACCTTTGACGACATGATATTAAGTATTCTTCAATGTACTTATAATAGGTATGATAACTGAAAATCTATAATACAATACCAAAAAGTTCTCTTAAACTTTAATTGCATCTGTATGTGTATGGCTCTTGAAGTAGATTGCTTATTTGGAAGAAATATGTTAACAAATCCTGGATGCTTACCATCATCTGTTGAATGTTCAAGACTGATCCAGCTATATTAGTGAGATGCTCCCTATGACATAGAACATACTTCTTCCACAGCAACAGGAGTCTTAGCTTAAGAGGTGCGGTAGCTTTAAGAGCTCAATACCGACATTAATATTGGCGACCCGAACATGGCCGACCAACTCACACATAAACGCCTTAAACAACTAGCGAAGTTCGTAATGATTTTGGCAACGAGAGGCTTATACAAATATTTAGTCTCTTTGGCTAATTATTTGGGTTAATCCTAAGCCTATAGTTCTACTGGAACCACAGTAGAATCATACACTCCATTGGTTTCCACTTTCCCATCGTACACGATCTGCTGGAGCTGGTTCTCGTAGCCCTGAGGGCCTGACACCTCCATCTTCTTTAAAAGACTCCTTATCAAGATTATGAGGTAGAGTTGGATACCTAAAAATAATAATTGAACATTAATACTTCCCATTTATTATTGTTCCTATTGAAGAAACTCTAAACGGCTGGTCTCTTAAAGATCATTTGTTTCGTCTACTTTCCTTTGAAAGGAAGATTCAACTGGTTCACCAATTTGGAATCTGTGGTCGATTACAAAAGCTTCGTGCCGACAAACAAAAAGTACGACCGCTAACATTCTTACTTACGGTAGTAAGGAAAAGGACTTTATCATGACACCAAACATCAAAATCATCTAAAACATCATTCATTAATTCTACAATAAAGATACCCTATACACATAAATGAACGCGCAACTCTTGTTTATAGGTAATCGTGTCCAACATAAATACGTTCACACTTACATGCTCCCGCCAACATCAACGGCATAGTTTCAAACACCATGTACAACCCGAGGTGGCTGGTGGAGGCTGCCGCGAAGTCTATCAGTTGTATGAGTATGGCCGCCACTGTTGTTGTAATAGCGAAGTAGTAGTACGCTTTGACGTATTCCATTAGTTTCTGGAACAATTAAGAATATTAACTCATAGTTAAATGTTAACGAAGACCATCTGTAATTCTGGAGACTCCCAATGTTCGTATCAGTAACGTACTAAATAGGAAAAAGCCTCAATTTGGCTTGATACGCCACCGCGTATCTAAAACACAACCCTTGAAACCCTCATTTTGTGCCGGGGGCTGTTATTTCGCTGTAAATTCTATTTTTTTAAAACAGAACTTTTTGATTTCCTGTCTATCCAAATGAACACCGAAAGTTTGACGAATTGACATTTACAAATTCTTTGCAGTTCTCACTGCCAAGTTCACAGTGAAGTAAATTGGTTCATTACAACGCTTCGTGACACTTATCATTTGCAATTGTTCCACATTATCAATTTACGTTCCGTGCTTTGACGTCACCGACTGTAGTAGAACTAGTAGACGCTCAAAGTTCTTTATACATCGTCTGATATGTATACGAGATCCTTACATACTAACTAGGTACTTATTATCCAAGTAGGAGTGATTGACATCTGACTACTGTAAGAGATTTTTTTGTTTTCTTTACGAGCATTTGGGATCCACCATAGCTCTTATAGCATAATGCACAAATTCACTTGGCCTATTCTTTTGTTCCTTTTTTTGAGACATATTTTCAGACAATTCTCGAAGCAGGCGCACAGATTTTAATTAAAAATTATTCAAACTATCCCTATTTCCGTGAGCGGCCTAGGAAGCGGTGGCGAGAGATGTAACGCTTACCGGGCGGGCTGGTCCCATGTGATCCAGTAAAGAGAATCATGGAAGGATTTGGGGCAGAAGAGGGCTAGATTAAAAAAATATATTTTTTAGTATTCCATCAAAACCTGTGGATTACTGAAATACAATTAGGATTTGAATATAACTTGTCTAATCACTAATCACTAATCACTAACTCCATTTGACATTCAAATATTTTTGCTGACTTTGTACCAGTAAATATGTAGCCGATATTGTAGAAGAAGAAAAGTTATGTCTATCTGGATTGGTTTTCTGCAAACCGTTGTTTGTTGAGCATCATTGTCCAGTACAGTCCGAGGTCATAGTTCCGACCTCTTTCACTGGGGACGAATCGAGGTCACCTAAATATTTGACTGTGGAATCGTTAAGCTAGAACAATTTTAGGAATTGTTACTAGAAAAGAAATACTTGCAGTTATGATTTGACTAAGTCTTCTTACGGTAACCAAATGGGTACAACCCAGCGTTCGTTAAGCCGTATTCTTATTTTTTATTTCTTTGACTCCCTCTTCACTTACTCTTTGTTATGATTTCCACCCAAACTTTCTCCTTATCTATTACGCCAGACCTAGGTACTTGACTAAAACGGTTTAGCTTTTTTGTGTCCAGGAAATATCTTGTTCTCTTTCATTTCAAGAAAATTGATAAGTTCTCTTTGTTTACGTTATGAGATAGTCAATAGTCAGATAAGTAAGATAGATAACCCCCGAATACTCCCTTAACTCCCGTTTGATGTTCATGTTGAACTTAATATCAGATTATCAGTCCTTTGGAAATGTAACACACAACTTTAATGGATACTAATTAATCAATCAAGTATAAAAAGATTGTCAGGTCACACATCATCATCATTCATCATCTAAGCCTAATAATAAGCAGTAATATAATACTTAAATATTAATGTAGGTTTTCGAAAGCAGTAAAGATTAACAAGCTTTGCGAATAGAGTAACATACGTAAGCCATCAAAGAGAAAAACAGAACGAATCTATGTAGAAACATTCGTAGTAATTTTATGGCATTTATGTCAAAATAAAATTTCTGTATAAATTGTACTGTATATACATTTCTTTTTAAAAAAGAGTCACTTATACTTTCTTGCCGGTTCTTCTCCATAAGAGTGACACTTTGGAACCGTACAACTAGAGTCATCATTCTAACGTTTTGAAAGTGCCTGGAAGACATCCAACTTGTAATAAATCTTTTGAATTGAAAACAAAAAAAAATGTTGTATATATATTTACCATATGTGCTCCATACAGCAGGGCGACAGTGAAGACAAATTCTATGCAGTAGATGGCGACACACACGCCCTCTGGTATCGTGATGCCCACACTAGTGCCGTGGTATAACGCGAACATCTCGAAGCTGGAGTGGACTGCATAGCTGTAGACTCCGATCATGAACGCACTGAACACCTGGAAAATAAATGAGGTTTGTTTTTAAAGGTACAGTTTATGCGGTAAAAAAGGCTAGTGGCTAGGAAAAGGGGTTTACTGATTGGATGCATCAGAGATCAAAAGGCAAATTAGGTAAGAGACCTGTTGAAAATACCAAGAATAGCAGATGAGAAAGAGGAAATAAAGTATTGAGTATTGAGATGTGGCAGAAAACAAGAGAAAGAAATAGAAGTAAAAGGGTGGAAGGAGGTTAAAGAGACCTTTAACCCACCTTAAAACAATATTTACAAAATGCATCTAAGACTAATAGCTCTTATTCTTCTGTCAACAATATAGACACGCAGAATATTTCCATACGATAGAAAATATAGAAATAATGGATGAATCCGTACCAGGAAAATAGTAGACAATGTTGGGATGACAATACTGATAATGACTCTGTAAACAAGAATACTGAACTCGGACAATTTGATGACTCATGTCTTTTATTGTCGGAGTCCAGGAAACATTCTGTGACCATTACGACTCAATATCAAGCACTGGGTAGGAATACTTGGTACGGTATTACTTCCAGTCTCATTCGGAGTGAAGAATAAGAAATAGTTACGTCAATTTCTTGTATCATAAGGCGGTAGTAAGTAAT
>NW_020799832.1:0-54219 GCF_003590095.1 Trichoplusia ni
TCTTGCACAACCTCGAGAGCAGCGCCATTTACGACCACGGGTCTCGGAAGAACAAGGCCATTGTACATGACTTTAGTTTTATTTAGGTTCATTCCGAGACCCACACGTCGCGAAGAATCGCTTAGGCCGTTAAGCATCAGCTCCAACTCCTGCAGAGATTCCGCCATGATGACTATGTCATCTGCAAATCGCAGGTGTGAGATGTACTGACCGTTGATGTTCAATCCCCGTCCTTTCCAATCAAGCGTTTTAAAAACGTCCTCCAATGCGTTTGTAAACAGTTTCGGAGAGATTACGTCTCCCTGTCTTACTCCTCGACGCAATTGGATTGGTTTTGTGCTCTGTTCTTGTACTTGAACGGTCATTGTCGCGGCCTTGTACAAACACCTCAGCACCTCGACATATCGGCAGTCCACGAGACATCTCTGCATGGATTCCATCACAGCCCAGGTCTCGACGGTGTCGAAGGCTTTTTCGTAGTCCACATACGCTAGGCATAGAGGTTGATTATACTCCTCTGTCTTCTGTATAATTTGCCTTAGCGTATGTATGTGGTCCACGGTGCTGTAGCCTTTTCGAAACCCGGCCTGCTCCGGTGGCTGGAAGTCATCGAACTTTTGGGCGAGACGATTCGAGATAACCCTCGAGAACAGCTTATACACATGGCTCAGAAGTGAAATGGGGCGGTAATTTTCAAGCCGCGTATTATCGCCTTTTTTGAAAAATAATACCACCACGCTTCTGCTCCATGCCTCCGGTGTTATGCCAGTATGGATGACGGAATTGAAGAGCTTAACAAGCTCTGTCAAGACAGGTGTTCCACCTGCCTTGAGCAGCTCAGTGGTTATTCCGTCATCTCCCGGAGCTTTGTTGTTGTGTAGCTGTCCGAGAGCTATTCTAATCTCACCCATGTCAATGTCGGGAAGCTCGTCTGTAAGGTGGCGTGTAAGTCTGGCTCGTGGGTCATCCGCGCTGTGTGCTTGGGGCGGGCTCGATTTTGGTGAGTATAAGTCCCCATAATACTTTTCGACTTCAGCGAGTATCTCTGGCTTCGAGGTAACGGTAGTGCCCTGTGACGTACTGAGTTTTGTCAGGTGACAACGGGAGATATGAGCCTTGGAAAATACTTTTGAGCCTTGGTTCCGCTCTATAGCTTGCTCAATGGATCGGGTATTCGCACGCCGAGTATCGCGTCTTATCAGCTTTTTTATCTCCCTGTTAAGTACCTGACGCTCAGACGGTGTTGCGTTTATGTTTTCTCGCCGTTTCCTCATCAATTCCAGGGTCTCGCTGGTGAGTGCCGACTTGGCGTCCATTACTCATCGGTCGAAAATACTTATAGCCCACCTCACGGACAACCCGTACCAGACAATCGGTGGCGTCGTTAATATCCTGAGTAGTTTCCAACATAGCGAATCGATTTCGTAGCTCCAACTGGAAGCTTTCGCAGCCAGCCTCGACCTGGGGCAGGGTTGGTCTGAGAGTTGACTTCATCAATCGCGCTCGCTCGATTTTGAGATTTATACTCAGAGTGCCTCTTACCAGTCGGTGATCACTACCGGTATTGACCCTGTTAATCACAGAGACATCTCTGAATATCTGGCGCTTGTTTGACATAATGAAGTCTATCTCGTTCCTCGTCACTTATCGGGGCTCCGCCAGGTCCACTTCCTTTGGGGCTTCTTCTGAAAGAATGAGTTCATCAGGAAGAGCCCCTGAGCCTCGAGGAAGTTTACCAGCATTTGCCCCCTGTGATTTCTGCGCCCAAAGCCGAAGGGACCCACTCTCGACTCGCCATTCTCTTGTACTCCTACTTTGGCGTTGAAGTCACCCATGACAACAGTGTAGAATGTTTTGGTACGAGACATAGCTTTCACTATGTCTTCGTACATGGCCTCGACTTCGTCGTCTGGGTGCGAAGACGTTGGGGCATACACTTGAATGACCTTCAAAGTGTAACGCTCCGTTATTTTAAGAACAAGGTATGCCACCCTTGCCGACACACTGCCAACTTCCACAATGCTGCCCTTGAGTGACTTGTGGATCATAAAACCGACGCCACCTTGAGATGGTTGGTGTCCTTCTCGGAAATAGAGTAAGTGACCAGCCTCGAGAGTTATCGTCTCCTCCCCCTGTCTTCGAAGTTCTGATAACCCTACGATATGCCAGTTAATACGACTTAACTCTACTTCCAATTCGGCAACGTGCTCGTTCAGCCGTAGTGTACGTCCGTTATACGTCGCCAAAGTCAATTTGCGTAGGTACCCTGCCGTCACCCGGGGATTCTTAGCACCCCCCACTGCACCGTTACCGTGGCCGGTACCATGGCCAGGAATAGTGCAGCTACCGGGAACTGGGGGCCGTGAATTTAAATTGTGCTGCATAAGGGGGGGATTTGCCGTAGTCACCACGCTTGGCATGCGGGTTGGTGACCGCAGTTCTGTGGTATAGTTATTCTCCGTGGGGCGCTGCTGCCCGCCCCCGGTGTTGTTTTGTCCCTTAGTCGCCTCCTACGACACCCACGAGAAGAAATGGGGTGGTGCAATTCTAGCCCGGCACCACACGGGAAACTTACTACTTAAATAATAAATTAATATTCACTTAAAAATCAATAAATTTATTTTTAATTTTATTTTGTGCCCTTAAAATAATTTACCCGAAAATATGACTTATACCCGTAGGGCATAAAGTTCAATTTATATTTACTCCATTTTAATTAAATAGTAATGGCTTTAAAAATAATTTGGATTTATTTTTTTATTCCTCTTGTGGTTGTCGAATGACCAAATGACAATCAACCTTATAGCTTTAGAAATATGATACAATTTTGAGCATATTGTGTCCTCAGCGCCTGTAGTTTTACTTCTCACTCTTATTTTGAATCTCTCTCTTTCATTTTGGGCATGACGTCATTGGCGTGTGTTTTGTTTTAAGACCTCTGCAATGCTAATCTCTGAGTTACACTTCTTCTCGTGGTGGGATGAACTACCGTTCTCTTTCTAATTGTCTACTTTTCTCTTTCATTTCGAGCATGACGTCACTGACGTGTCTTTTGTTCGTATTAGCATAAGATATTGTCAACCTTATTTATAAGGCAATTTGCTACATTTTTGAACACATGTTGCTAGTGGCTGTAGTTTTATGTTACGTTCTTTTTGTGCTCTATCTCTTTCATTTTGGGCATGACGTCACTGCCATGTCTTTTGTTTTGATATCAAATTGAGAAACGGTAAAATTTATATGAATATTTTTTTTAGTTGTTTATCTTTCTCTTTCTAACTATCAGTCTTTCTTTTTCATTATCGACGTGACGTCATTGCCGTGTCTTTTGTTTTTACTGGAATACGACATCACGTGTGCACAGGAATGTTAATCTTACTGCGTTAGATATAAAGTTGCAATCTCAATGTCATTATCTGACGCCATTACAGCTGACAGTTTGTAAACGACCGACGCAAAGGTGCGTTTTTGATATTTGTGTTTGTATTTGTGTTCCGTAATATGGCATATATATATATTTTTATTTGGTGGACGAGAGATGCTTTCGAATTTATAATATTAGTATATAGTTTATCGGTTTATACCAAACCTTTCGCGATCAACCGCGAAAGGTTGTTAAATACCAAGATGGCATTTAAGGAATTCACCTTTATAGTACACTCGTGAGAATTATGGATAAAAATAAAACTCCATTGTACTGTTCTAGAGCATGCACATTTTATTGTTTTTCTTGTCAACATTGACACTTATATTTTTCTTGACAAACCATAGCGCGATTCAAACGCGATAGATGTCAACGCCATCTATCGCGCACAAGGGATGCTGTACAATGATTGCTTCGTAAACATACCGCCCACCAAGGACGTTACTGAAGGAACGTCCTTCTAAAACAAAAAATCTTATTAAAAAAAACAGAAAGACATATACACTATTTTTTAGGTAAAAAATAAAATAATTTATATTAAGTATATATATAATATACATCTCTATTTCAAACATATACTTGTTGAAGTCGGTGTCAAACCAATTTTCATTTGATTCGCTGCCTACAGAAAACCGTCACGTGCCCGCGATTCTCGTTACAGCGGGGATCGCTAAATTGTACTCTATGTCTAGTATGCTACGTTCCATATTGCATTGCTGATTCCCGGCTACGTTCATCGGAAGGTAAATTTAAATTAATGTTTCACCGGCCGCGTAGCTCAGAGGTCAGAGCGACCGATCCCAGCATCGGCGGTCGCAGGTTCGAATCCTGTCGTGGCCACCCAGAAGCATAAAACCTTTTGTTACTTTAAATATTATTTCTCTTAAGATGAAGTTTACACAAGTTATGTTACCAAAATAACATACATAACAAAGGCATTTATATAAGTGACTAAGTCTTATAATAATTTCATTTTTCACTTTTTAGTGGAAAGTTAGTGATTTTTAGTATGGGTAGGCCTACTAAACGCGCTGCCCAAATGAGTTCCTTGCCCCCGTGAAACTGCCCAGAATTCCCAGTGATATTTGTTCGAAAGCCTCCACCCAGTCTGTTACCATTTGAGAGTGATGTTAACTATGGAGGCCATTTTGAATAACCGAATATCTAATTATGTTTATTTTAGTTTCAGTATTGCGTTTTTTGTAAAACTTTGTAAGTGCCCTTGAACATAATTTTTTTTCGAAATAGTTTTTATAACCTTTGTAGTGACTACAAGCGTGATAATATGTTGTGTGATGGCGTAAACAATGCTTAGATATGCTATAGCAACAATTGCGGTTAATCTGCTGTTATTTATTGAAGAGTTCCCCCGATTTCTACAAGAGCCCATCATCAGATATTGAAATGGTGATAATGGGACCACACGGGAAGCACAAGCTTTCAAATAAAAAAAGAATCATGAAAATTGGTTCACCCAATCGCAAGTTACGAGGTAACAAACATAAAAAAAAATATACAGTCGAATTGAGAACCTCCTCCTTTTTTTGAAGTCGGTTAATGAACTAAATTTAAATTGTTCATCATCAGAGTGAGTTGAACTTAAATATTGAACTTTAAAATACAGTTTGAACTTGAGACTACACATCGAGGTTAACTCTTTACTAACTACAATCACAAATTTAAATTATCATAAATTGTAACACGTGAAATAAAATAGTAAAATTAGTCGATAACTTTCTTTCGTAACTACCGGTAAAATACATATTTCCGATGTAGGTATTTTTATTGTAGAACTAGTGCGTTACGTGACGACGCGAGTGATATTGTCATCACCAGGATGGTTGTCTACTATTCTACCCATCAACCAACGACTTGGCGGTACATCGTCTTCTTTGACTAGAACAAAGTCTCCAATTTTTTGTTCATCCGTTTTGGAAGCCCATTTATAGCGATTCATCAACGTAGCCAAATACTCGTGAGACCAACGTCTCCAAAACGCTTGTAGCATGCGTTGGATGAATTGCCAGCGTGCTAAGTGATTTATATTAGAGTTCTCGTAATCATAATCTGGTACATTCACTAATGGCTCTCCAATTAGAAAATGTCCAGGCGTTACTGGCATTGGTTCACCAGGATCGTCGACATTAATTGTACTCATGGGCCGTGAGTTTAAACACGCTTCTATCTGACTAAGAAGCGTAGTCAGTTCTTCGTACGTGAGTGTCGCGTCACCAATCACTCGTTTCAAGTGAAACTTTGTGGACTTCACTCCGGCCTCCCAAAGTCCTCCAAAGTTGGGACTATGAGGAGGAATGAAGTGCCACTCGGTACCATTAGCCTCGAGCTGTTCGGCTATGGTCGGTTGGATGGCCTTTAATTGTTGCAACTCCCTTGAGGCACCTACGAATGTGGTGCCATTATCACTCCACATTTTGGCACAATGACCTCGTCTAGACACAAAACGTCTAAACGCTGCTAAGAAGGCTTGAGTGCTTGTGTCTTGGCTTGTATGAACGGTGACCTCGATCTTTAGTTGATCTTAAGTTAATTGGCCTCGCGTAATCAATTGGTGTTGGCTCTTTGTTCTGCACATGTTACACACTTTATTACGTGGTACTTGACCAATTTTCTGACCCCTATAATCCAATAGGATGACCTTAAATAGTTCATCATCAGCTGAGGACCACCATGGAGGGTTTACATTCTGCATCAGCTATGATCAATAGGGTAAGGCTACTGGAACGTGGCAAAACAATGGGATTTATCATTTGTTCACTCAGTTGTGATTTCTCCAGTCTACCTCTTACTCGGATTATGCTCTTGTTGTCCAGATAGGAGCAGGGTGATATTAACGGGCTACCCTTAGATACATATCCTTTGTCCTTCAATTCCTTATATTCTGTTGTAAACAGTTCTCCTTGTGTTTTTCTTATACAACATTAGAGTGCACTATCTAGTTCTACCTTTTGTAAATATCCCATCCTGTATATTTGATTTTCCTTTAAAAGCCTTCGGCAGTATGCAACAACTCGAACCAATTTTCCTAACTTGAGAATCGTTCGAATAAGGAACTATCTGGGAGCAAAGCTACGTGTGTCTTTGTTGACTCTTCTAAATCTGTACTACAAACATTACTTGGCCTATTATAAATTATGGGTTGTCCTTTAAGGGAACTGGGCAGTATTCCTCTAGAGGCGCAGTCTGCTGGGTTGTCCTTAGTGGAAACGTGAAACCTCTGAGACGCTTTCATAGAGGTCAGGATTTCAGACGTCCTGTTAGCCACGAAAGTTATCCATAGCAAAGATGTGTGCTTTGTTGATCTTTTAAAACATTTATCAATTCTTCCATTTTCTAAGTTTAAATCTTTGATGATCAAATCAAATCAAATCAAAATTCATTTATTCAAATTAGGCTACTAAGTAGCACTTTTTGAAGGTCAGCATCATTTACATTGGACAGCACCCAGTTTCGCCCACCCTTCACCGCTTCCTAAGTGCTTTTGCTGTGAGAGAAGAAACGGCGCAACAAACTCCCCAGCAGCACGCTGTCTTTCCAATTACAAAATTATTAGATATTATTATTATACAAAACAATAACAAATAAGTGTGTAGGTGCCGTGCCAAACAAACAAAAATTTGAGGTCGCTGTATCTAAGCCTATACGAAATTAAACTGTAAGTACAAAGGCCAAGGTCAGCAGACCGACCAGCCACCGCAAGCAGCACCCGTTCACGAGTATGACGCAAGGGTCAGCCATCACCTCCCTCGCCATATTTGAGGGAAGGAGGTGACCCGACCCAAGACGCCACCGCAGGCAGTGACGACTAAGGGAGCATGACGTATCTGCTGCCGGCTAATAAAATAAAACTTAAAGAAAGAAATACCCCAAACGTTGATTTACCCGGCACAGCCCCGAACACGGAGGCGGCATAAATTGCTACGTCATTCAATTTTATAATTAATAAATTATACATGTCAAAATTTATAAAAAATAATATATACGTGTATGCGTATAATTATACCAAAAATAAAACTAAATAGGTAACACAATGTTACACACATACATAGAGTATGTCTATCAAATTACACAAATACGCGTCAAACATTAATCCACACTAAACCGTCCTGTGCAAATCACGGCGACCAACTATTTTTATCATTTAAATAATCATTGATTGATTATTTAGATGAAATAGAGTTGCTTGAATCTTGAACTGATTGTCCCGTTACATGGACGACCTTGTAAGTAAAGAAATGTTCTCACAAAATGCACTTCACACAAACACTTATACGGAATCTGCCGGTGGCGCCCCCTGCGGCTGCTTGCTGAACTGCACGTGTCGTCACCTGTGACGTCGCTTGATCTCCGCGGCTGCGTCACCTTGCTGTCCTCCAATGCGTTGTGTTGATCTAAGAGAGGTGCTCTGTGTGGCCACTCCTTGAACTGCTCCGCCGGTGCTGGCTCAGCTCGTTATCCAAGCTGGGCAAAGCTGTCGCCGCTTGTGGGCGAACTGTGTACCTTGCGCAGCGATCCACTGCAGGTACACTTGGATGGAAAAAACTGTCCGTATGATCCGGCTCGATCTAGGACCAATGTTAAATACCGAGATGGCATTTAAGGAATTCACCTTTATAGTACACTCGTGAGAATTATGGATAAAAATAAAACTCCGGTGTACTTAACTGTTCTAGAGCATGCACATTTTATTGTTTTTCTTGTCAACATTGACACATATTTTTCTTGTCAAACCATAGCGCGATTCAAACGCGATAGATGTCAACGCCATCTATCGCGCACAAGGGATGCTGTACAATAATTGCTTCGTAAACACAGATCCTTAAGTGAATTTATCCTTGTTGATACAGGTAGCCCAAAATCGGTTAGTGATTTATGGCCTATCGCATTAATTTTATCTTCAATTAAGATTAGTGCATCATTGTATATGTCATCATTATATGCTAATGTCATATCCTGATTTTCATTACGCATTCTGTTAAATATATCTTCACATAAAGCATTACGAAATTAATTCCATAACTCTAAGGGGTCAGATGGTTGGCAAAATATCAGGATGATGGTAAATAATTCTCTTAATTTTGTGGCCGGCTCGGACATGACAGCATCTGACATTGTATTTTGATTCCCTGTAGAGTGTCGAAAATTTTAGCGATAAAACAGCTGTATCTTTTTATTGCGTTGTCTTAGAAGTTCAATTTTTTCACAGCTTTAGGAGACTGTAGGCTTGAATATCCGGTATAAATATCAGCTTGATACCTCCGCGCGTTTCTGAGAAAAAAGGTCTTGACGGACAGACTAGCGGAAAGGCAACAAACTGATGCTAGAAGGGTTCCGCTATAAGCCTTTTGAGGTACGGAACCTTCAAAACCACGGGAAGTCAGTTTTTTTTTGCATTTTTTATAACATTTCTTCTTTGGATCATATCTCCGAATCTATCCGGTTTATAAGTGAGAAAAAAAATCCTGAGTGTCTCTGATAGCTGTATTTTGTAAATCCACTTCATTTTTGCCAATTTTTAAAATATTTTTATTGAGTTTAGCGCCATCTATTATACCATTGCTGTACTAACTCGCTAGAGGTGTAGAGCGCGACGCCACGTCAACACTAACGTTTGCGATGGAAGGAGTTGTGTATCGTAGTATCGTGCCTTGGTCACAGATGGCGCTATTCGCAGTCAAAATAATAAATGCGAGTCAGACTCGACCATGACGGGTACCGTAGCAGAAATTAATATTATATTGGTTTCTCGGAGCTACGCGACCGAAAATCCACCAAATCTGGTCAGGCCACTTGTTTAAGGAGCAAGGTTGGGGCGTCAGTGTTCTTATTCTACAATGATTACTTTATTCGTTCAAAATAATCATTAAATATGATAAAGAAAAGCCAAAAAAATGACTTGATACAAGCAATGGCAGATAGTGAAGGTTTTTGTCGTCAAAAAGTTCACAGGGCGCGCGCCGCGCTTCGCCGCTTCACCCAGTCAATCACTCAGAGTCATGTCACTAGATGGTGTTAAATAAAAGAGAAATAAAAGAGATATAGAGGCTGCAAGGTATAATGAAACCAATGGCGATGCATATTTCAGGATAAATCTGTTTTGCTTTAGCCTTGGTGCCATATGAAAAAGCGGTGCGGGGAGCAAAATGGGTTACAAGTACAAATCAAAATTTTACAACTTCTCAAGACGTACAGACTCAAAACTCTCACAGTTCCAGCGAAAATATTCTATGTATAGTACAATATTTATTAAATCTACAAATTACACAGAACTTCCTCAAAATTGGAAACTCAAACCCACGTATTCTGTGCCTCTAACTCAGTCATGTCCTCGAAACCAACTCATAACACACTCCGCTAATTCTCAGAGAACCCTTTTTGTACTTCTTCATCTTTTGTTATTATCACAGTTAGGTTGATTTCTGAATATTGTGAATTCGACATGTAGATGGTTGTTTTATACTTTTTGTTCATTTACGTATCTCAATGAACAAAAATTACAATTTATTAGTCTAAACGTCGCCGTCGCTTTTTATTAGCTTCACCTGTATGTTTGTTTGTAACCGACTTCTTTGGGCGCGATTTTGACCCACTTTAAACGGCCAGATTTCGTTCAAACTTTGTAGATTTATTGAGGTCCGATGACAATACACTAATTTGATAAAATTATTCCATTTTTTAATTTGCAAAATTTGATTTTTGTTAATTTATATAAAAAAAAATCGATCGTAAAGCACTCTCTGATGCTTCGCATCATGAGTCGTGCAATAGTTTAAAATTAAAAAAAACAAGCTATTATAAATAAGCCAAACTAAAAAGTAAAAAATATTTTTTTTTAACACTATTTTCTTAATTTAAATTATTTTTTTAGTCCGGTTTTCTATAAAAAACGTGTTTTTTAAAACTATTATACTGATTATCTCAAAAGAGTTTCGAATACTGGTTTTATTGATTTTCTCCGCCTTGTAGTCGGTAATTTGAAATATGTTCACCACGGCCCGTTAGCTCAGTTGAGAGAGCGTCGTGCTTACAGTACGAAGGTCGTGGGTTCGATCCCCACACGGGCCATATATCTATTTCCACACATGCCTCCTTTTTGATATTTTATCAATGTTTCGTGATGTTCCTTCATTAATCAGTAATTAATGTGCCAGCTTCAAACCAAAATCGGCAAAATTACATGCGAGATGATTAATTATAACTAGCTGCTGCCCACAACGTGGTCTGCGTGTAAACTTTTACTGAAATCCATACTCACAAATATTATACATGCGAAAGTGTCTCTGTCTGTCTGTCAAAGGACAGGGCGAGCCTCCAGTTACGACTGAAGTTTACTGTTAGGTTAGGTTAGAACTGCGACCTTCTATGAAACTAGAAACGGCTCGCATTGCGATACTGTTGGCATTTACAGTCAGCCGCTCACTCACTCATTATATAACCCTAATTTATACATTTTGACACTTGAAATTGTAATTTACAGACACTCGTTTATTTCTTTTTCTTTATGGGTCGCATAAAAAATAGTACCTAATTAAATATGTACGCGACTTCGTCCATTTTTACTGTGGGAAATGAAAGTTGAAAATAATTTCAATACATTGGTAGTTTTTATTATTTTTCTGCAGATTTATGTTCAAGCAGTGATTCCCAAAGATATTTAATGAAATTAAGTAACATTATGATTTTCAAAAAAAATCCTTTGAGAATTTCTGAGATCAGAGCGTTCAAACAAACAAACTTAAAATTCACAAAAGCTAAAAAAACCGCTACAAATTCATTTCCTCGTAAATAACTTCTGCTTACTTGGATAAAGGTTTGCGATTTCAAACAAAACACACACCAGTGACGTCATGCCTGAAATGAAAGAGATAGAACAACAACCAGACAGAGAACGGTATACAAGAAAACATTATTTTATTGAAATTTCACGTTTTGATATCCCAAGCTGTGAGACTTGAACAGAAACAAAACACACGTCAGTGACGTCATGCCCGAAAGGAAAGAGACAGTGTAAAGATTAAAAAAGCGTGTTAAAAAGAGATAGATATAAGTATGTGATAATAAAAAAAATATATATTGTTTAATTCCGGCGTTACTTAAATAATAAATTAATATTCACTTAAAAATCAATAAATTTATTTTTAATTTTATTTTGTGCCCTTAAAATAATGAACCCGAAAATATGACTTATACCCGTAAGGCATAAAGTTCAATTTATATTTACTCCATTTTAATCATTTTAATGGCTTTAAAAATAATTTAGATTTTTTTTTTATTCTTCTTGTGGTTGTCGAATGATCAAATGACAATCAACCTTATAGCTTTAGAAATATGATACAATTTTGAGCATATTGTGTCCTCAGCGCCTGTAGTTTTACTTCTCACTCTTATTTTGAATCTCTCTCTTTCATTTTGGGCATGACGTCATTGGCGTGTGTTTTGTTTTAAGACCTCTGAAATGCTAATCTCTGAGTTACACTTTTTCTCGTGTTGGGATGAACTACCGTTCTCTTTCTAATTGTCTACTTTTCTCTTTCATTTCGAGCATGACGTCACTGACGTGTCTTTTGTTTGTATTAGCATAAGATATTGTCAACCTTATTTATAAGGCAATTTGGTACATTTTTGAACACATGTTGCTAGTGGCTGTAGTTCTATGTCCCGTTCTTTTTGTGCTCCATCTCTTTCATTTTCGACGTGACGTCACTGTCATGTCTTTTGTTTTGATATCAAATTGATAAACGGTAAAATATATCTGAATATTTTTTTGAATGATTATCTTTCTCTTTCTAACTATCAGTCTTTCTTTTTCATTATCGACGTGACGTCATTGCCGTGTCTTTTGTTTTTGTCATTGTCAAGTTGCAATCTCAATGTCATTGTCTGACGCCATTACAGCTGACAGTTTGTAAACGACCGACGCAAAGGTGCGTTTTTGATATTTATGTTCGTATTTGTGTTCCGTAATATGGCATATATATATTTTTATTTGGTGGACAAGAGATGCTTTCGCATTTATAATATTAGTATACAGTTTATCGGTTTATACCAAACCTTTCGCGATCAACCGCGAAAGGTTGTTAAATACCGAGACGGCATTTCGTGAGAATTATGGATAAAGTTAAAACTCCGGTGTGCTGTTCTAGAACATGCACATTTTATTGTTTTTTATTGTCAACATTGACACTTATATTTTTCTTGACAAACCATAGCGCGATTCAAACGCGATAGATGTCAACGCCATCTATCGCGCACAAGGGATGCGGTACAATGATTGCTTCGTAAACACAGATGCTTCAGTGAATTTATCCTTTTTGATACAGGTCTGTAGCCCAAAATTGGTTAGTGATTTATCGCCAATCTCATGAATTTTATCTTCAATTAAGATTAGTGCATCATTGTATATGTCATCATTATATGCTAATGTCATATCCTGATTCTCATTACGCATTCTGTTCAATATATCTTCACATAAAGCATTACGAAATTAATTCCATAACTCTAAGGGGTCAGATGGTTGGCAAAATATCAGGATGATGGTAAATAGTTCTCTTAATTTTGTGGCCGGCTCGGACATGACAGCATCTGACATTGTATTTTGATTCCCTGTAGAGTGTCGAAACTTTTAGTGATAACACAGCTGTATCTTTTTATTGCGTTGTCTGAAGTTTTTTTTTTCACAGCTTTAGGAGACTGTAGCCTGAGTATCCGGTATAAATATCAGCTTGATACCTCCGCGCGTTTCTGAGAAAAAAGGACAGACGGTCAGACAAGCGGAAAGGCAACTTATTGATGCTAGAAGGGTTCCGCTATATGGCTTTCGAGGTACGGAACCTTAAAAACCACGGGAAGTCAGTTTTTTTGCATTTTTTATAACATTTCTTCTTTGGATCATATCTCCGAATCTATCCGGTCTATAAGTGCGAAAAAAAATCCTGAGCGTCTCTGATAGCTGCGTTTTGTAAATACACTTTATTTTTTCCGATTTCTGAAAATATTTTTTATTGAGTTTAGCGCCATCTATTACACCATTGCTGTACTAGCTCGCTAGAGGTGTAGAGCGCGACTAGACGCCACGTCCACACTAACGTTTGCGATGGAAGGAGTTGTGTATCGTAGTTGCGTGCCTTTGTGACAGATGGCGCTAAAGAAATAAAATGCGAGTCAAGTGCGAGTCAGACTCGACCACGGCGGGTGCCGTAGCAGATGTTAATATAATTTTAAATTCATGATCCTTAGCACTGCGGAAAACGACGCGACGCAAGATATGATCATTATAACTGTGATCGAAGTTTTTAACTAACTGATTGTTTTTAACTGTTGATACATGAATTTACTATTCGTTGTGACATTGTCATCTAAAATAAGTCACCTGTGAAATCTCAACTGCTCAAGAAACACAGTTCTTGTGATACTGGACGGACTGCTGCGGTCTCGGACGGACGGACAGACAGACAGCGGAGGCTCAGTATTCATGTTTATTTTCAAGTCCTGGGGATTAGCTCTGAAAAAATCAGAATAAAATATTTATCAATCTTCTATCTATATGAAACTGAAAGCCGTTTCCCGTTGTCACGCCATAACATGAAAACGGCTAGACCGATTTGGCTGATTTTTTTGTAGTTTTCTAATACTCTGTAAAAGATTCTTATGGAAAAAATAATAATAAAAATCTGTCACAAAGATTAAAAAATGTACATTTCAACGTCTGAATGCCAACGTTATTCAGACATAGACTATGTTAAAGGAGCACCGTAGGTTCGGAAACGCGGTTACGTCATTAATTAAATTCTATCGCAGTAATTTATTATTTTTGGAAATAACCTGCCACGGAATGTTTATTTATAGATAAATATTATTTAATGTACCGATTTTAACATTTAATATTTAATGTTAATAATAAGAGTGATGATTTCATTTTAATAAGTATTTAAAAATATGTATACTATGAGTTAGATTTCCGAACGCATATTAAGTTATTTAGTTATCTGTGGTGATTTGTCACATAAATAACCGCGCCAACAATGATTTTATTAAAGTTTTTGATAATCTGGTTTTTAAAGACTAATGAGGTTTTGTTTGCTAATAAGTGTTTGTTAGTCACGGTGAGTTTACAGCTTAATATCGATTTTTGGTAACTTTTGATAACTACACAATATTACTGTAAGGCGCGATATTAAATGTAATTATTTAAGAAGGTCATTTGACTAATTCGCGTGCGTGAGCAAATGAGGCTGTCTGGATATTAAAAAAAAAAATAAACGAACAGAAGAAAAATATGAAAATTGGCGGGAAGGAAAAGGGACAATTCATGACGGACAATTCTGGCGGGAGCATCGGAAAATACGTTTACGCTGGATATTCGTTTTAAAGATTATTGTTAAAGATTTAAGAAGGTGTGGTATCGGAATAAAGTTGTATTGTCGACAAAGGAATTTTATTAAATTACAATATATGGGGGCAACAACCAACCAGACGTACAAACTTAGGCCGCAGAACTCGAAATACTTCAAGTCAAAGATCCATAAGAGCAACTCAAACTGATGGCTATGCTAAGGCGGTACGAAGTTCGCCGGGTCAGCTAGTTGAATAATACAATATCTACAAGTTTGCTTTAGAACTTTGATTTTTTATTGCGTCAAAGGCTTTTAATGTACACCAGCCCAATTGTGAACTTCCATTTGTTCAAGTTGCTAAATTATACAAACTTGATTAGATGTCAAACTTGAATAAAGATCAAGAAACATTCCCAAAATATCAAAAAGCACGACTCGAGGAGGAACAGTAGCCCGTGTGGGGATCGAACCCACGACCTTCGCACTGCAAGCACGACGCTCTCTCAACTGAGCTAACGGGCCGTGGTGGACGAGCTTCAAATTACTGACTGCAAGGCGGAGAAAATCAATAAATATGCGCAATTGCAAAGCTTCAAGAACAAAACTATATGAAGTGAAACTTCTTTATCGGAAATCGGGTAGACTCTGAAAAAATAATCCGATTTTAAAAATTCCTTATTTAAGTATATCTTCTAACCACGCAAGATCTTGTACACCAGTAAGCGTAATTATCACCAGTTTATAATATTTTAATATAGTAAGTTTATTATTCAGTTTTTGTTATATTAAGAGATAGTTACTGTTCTTAACACTGGTTTGAAAATGTTTTTTGCATGCCATGCTATAATGGCCGAATGTACATGAATCCTACACACTTGTACCCACCTTGTTGTCAACCTACATTCAAGCAAATAAGTGAATATTATTATTATTATAACAGCTAGTAGTAAATAAAGTGAGATCGGTGCCTTGAACCCGCTGCTCACACTTAACAATTCATCGTGCGTTAGATATTATTTTGGAGTGTCAGAATATTTTTATAACGTCATTAAAATATTGTGAAATTGTGATAATTTTGTTTTGTGCTCGCATTTACCCTGATGCCGTCCACTAGCCCCGCTACCACTAATGACGATGTCGTTGTGCACAATGCTCCGACATAGCCCTACTGAATATATAAATGTGGAAGTAAGGTTGTTACGTTTTCACTCGAAAACGACTCAACCGATCATCGTGAACGGCGCAACAAACTCCCCAGCCGCTTTTTTTCCGGGGTGAAATGCTAATGTCTTCAACCCACGTCGAGGGCACGGCGTGGGATATGTCGGACTTCCACCGACTAAAAACACCCCGGGCCCCTTCTACTGCTTTAGCCAGAGTCACGGGATCGCTCGCGCACACTCTGCGCGACTCTGGCTGGCTCTAGTCCTCTGGACTCCTTCTCAAGGGATAGGTGTAAGAAGCCCACCCCTCACTCCTAATAAGAACGGGTACGCAGGACGACGCGCCCCTCTCCTCGGCCTGCTGGCTGATCGAGTGACAGGGTCCCCTCCCGCCACCCGCAGGCCCGACCTTACGGCGGCCGTAGGTCGTAACAAACTCCTCAGCCTGGCGCTGTCCAACATTATCTAGTTACTTTACACGATCTATATTCACAATGTTACGCCACAACTGCTAAATATGGTAGCAATAGGTAAGCAATTATAAATTCTTATTCAAATATCCCGCCCTTTTATGTTACAACCTGCCAGTATTGGCGGGAATATTATAAGTATATAGGCTTCATGAATGAGGTTGCGGACTATTTATCACAAATGGGGTTTTATACATAATATTTAAGTAATCAGCAAAAGCAATTTTTGTGGCAATGGTTTATTTTTGTCTGTTTTTCTTATACTTGGGTGTGATTGTGGTATTTATTTTTCTAAAACATTTTTTTTCTTTTTATTTACGGGGTATTTTCTGAGTAGAAGATGTCACCCCGATTATTGATACAGATATTTTTTTAAATTAACACTTACATAATATAATAATCTAACTAGTGGCTTTTATGTACATATTTACATCAATCAGGCCGAAATTTCTGATCCGATTTGCGTGATTCCTTGTTCGGTGCGGAATATATGCCATTAGATCCCATAAATAATTCAATTTGGCTTATTGGTTTTTATTTAATGAGCCTATCGAATAAGAATCATAGAAAAAACTGTTCAAAACAGAAGATTCTTAATAGAAGCCGGTTATTACATCGTCCGTGTACCTGCATATGTAAAGCAAATAATGGTTTCTTTGATATATTCTTTTTTTTAATTTGGCCTCCTTGCGCAATTGTTATAAACTTTTAAGAAATTTGGTAGAAAAAAAACTTTGAATGTCATCTAGAATGTCAAAATATAGTCTTGTAAAAATACATTGAAATACGTTTAATATAATTACGGAGAAAACTAAAAATGCTACATTTCGAATTCACAATATTGCCGGCGACTGATGGGAAATCAAAATTGAATTGAATTTGAAGTGAAAAATAGTTTAAAAAGACATCAGACACGAAAAGTTTGGATAACAATGACAGACGAACTAAGTACAGCATATATATATAATAGGTATAGATGAAGATGGTGATTACAATTTGAAGAGAAATGAAATAAAAGCAAGCCTCTGAGTCTCGAGGATTAATCCCCGCGTTCATGGTGAACAGACGTTTAGAAACATTGTTTAAATCTAAATTCCATTGTCCAGTGATTTCCAGTGTTGTTGTGTTCTCTGTATCCAATGTATAGGATTTCTAATAAAAAGGATTCGAAACTGTCTTCTGCAAAGAGAAAATTATATGACGAATCTCAGAATGAGTCAAAATTCCAATGTCTCGTTATAATCCATTTGCATTTCTCTATTCGGCCGCTGCTGCTGTTGTTCCCTTCGCCGACAACTTTTCTTCTGTCTTCTTTCTAATTAATTGAGTGTGCAGTAAATGTATCTTAGTTACCTTACCACGTCTTCTTTGAATATATTTAGGGTTTTAAGTATTTTCTTATGATGCATCGTTCGTATAGTAATATAGTAAAAATAAATCTACAAAATGTGGTCACCCTACACACTGAATATACAAAAATATTGTTAGGTTATTGTTTTTCCTATCTACATTGCTGAACTGCGCAGACATTTCTGCTAATTGTATTGAAACCGTAGTCAACCGGGGTTCGCGGTTGAGCGGGTATCTGTTGACATAAAAAAAATTCTTTCCATTATTTACAGAAAAATGCTTTCGTCTATTAGGTACGAGACGTACGAAATTCTTTATTATTAAATTGCAGTAAAAATATCCTCATTGTTATAAACAGCTTTTTTAAATACTCTATTTGAAAACATGGACCGGGTACAATAACACTGCTTTGGTTATGACCTCTTCTTGTGTGTTAACGTAAAGAAATTCCATTTCCTCAATATATTGAACACATCGGTGTTACAATGAGTGAGCTGCGATCACAACTTCACTGTATCATCTATTTATATATTTATGAGATAGTGACTTTCTGTACTAGTTATGGCTTGCCTGATTAGGTGTTTAGTGCTGTCTTGTTCCTCATTTTTTGAAGTATCGTCACTCCGTTGACTGAATACGCTGGTCTGAATGAGCTTTCCCCGAGTCTTCAGTTTTTTTTGAAAACCAGATAAAATTAAACTGTCTGTACTTAGGTTCGGTTGACAGTCCGTTTTTAGTTCGAATTTGCAAAATTAATGTTTTAAAGCCTATCTTGATTGAGCCTTTTTGTAAACAATAACTTTATCCCTTCTGACTTAATATCTTCTTATTAGTTCTTATCTATCTTAATATCTGTGTGAAAAGATCATGAAATGTTGTCCATTCATCATATTTGCCAGAAAATATTGGAATAGAAATTTTGGGTAACTTTACAAATGAACCATTTGATTTGCCGATAATACATGAAGCGCAAACCTTGGGCTGTATCTCTTTCGTTAAATTTATTTTATTAAGGGTTGCTTTCATTAAACTTTTATAGTTAATGTAAGCATCCTCAGTGGCCTCGTAAATAGTAACTACTTTCTGTGATATACCTTCAGTCATATATCGTTCATACAATTTAGTGTTAGTTTCTTTGAACAAATCCCAATCCTTTTCCAATAATTCTTGCCTTGTCTCGATGTACTCAGAAGTCAATCTATCATTTCCACACTTCTTAAAATATGTTAAGCCCTTTGTTATTACATTTTGTTGATCTTTTAAAACATTTATCAATCCTTCCATTTTCTAAGTTTAAATCTTTGATGAAATAGAGTTGCTTGAATCTTGAACTGATTGGCCAGTTACATGAATAGATGTCAACGCCATCTATCGCGCACAAGGGATGCTGTACAATAATTGCTTCGTAAACACAGATGCTTCAGTGAATTCATCCTTTTTGATACAGGTAGCCCAAAATCGGTTAGTGATTTATCGCCTATCGCATTAATTTTATCTTCAATTAAGATTAGTGCATCATTGTATATGTCATCATTATATGCTAATGTCATATCCTGATTCTCATTACGCATTCTGTTCAATATATCTTCACATAAAGCATTACGAAATTAATTCCATAACTCTAAGGGGTCAGATGGTTGGCAAAATATCAGGATGATGGTAAATAATTCTCTTAATTTTGTGGCTGGCTCGGACATGACAGCATCTGACATTGTATTTGCCATTGTATTTTGATTCCCTGTAGAGTGTCGAAACTTTTAGCGATAAAACAGCTGTATCTTTTTATTGCGTTGTCTTAGAAGTTTAATTTTTCACAGCTTTAGGAGACTGTAGGCCTGAGTATCCGGTATAAATATCAGCTTGATACCTCCACGCGCTTCTGAGAAAAAAGGACTTGGGGTCAGACAAGCGGAAAGGCAACTAATTGATGCTAGAAGGGTTTCGCTATATGCCTTTCGAGGTACGGAACCTTAAAAACCACGGGAAGTCAGTTTTTTTTGCAATTTTATAAAATTTCTTCTTTGGATCATATTTCCGAATCTATCCGGTTTATAAGTGAGAAAAAAAATCCTGAGTGTCTCTGATAGCTGTATTTTGTAAATCCACTTCATTTTTGCCGATTTTTGAAAATATTTTTATTGAGTTTAGCGCTATCTATTACACCTATGCTGTACTAACTCGCTAGAGGTGTAGAGCGCGACGCCACGTCAACACTAACGTTTGCGACGGAAGGAGTTGTTTATCGTAGTAGCGTGCCTTTGTCACAGATGGCGCTAAAGAAATAAAATGCGAGTCAATGCCAGTCAGACTCGACCATGACGGGTTCCGTAGCAGAAATTAATATTATATTGGTTTCTCGGAGCTACGCGACAAAAATCCACCAAATCTGGTCAGGCCGCTTGTTTAAGAAGCAATTGTTTCTTTGAATCTATTGCATCTACGAGTTCTCATTTTGAAATCAAACCCAAATGTCTCCTCACCACCGCCACAGCCAAGTCCTCACAGTAACCTTCACTCTTCTACATACACACAGTCCGGTACATGATGAAGACTCAGCCTCGAGTAGTGTTCAGTCATACATTTCACAGTTTGCACCTGATTCTAATGATCATTCAGAAGTTTATATTTGCCAGGAGGACAAATTATTAAATTCATGCTGCCAAGAAATTTTTTTTTTCATTGAAAAAAAGAAAAAAAAAATGCATTAACACTAAAATAACATTGTATTTTGATCAAAATAAACAACCTATTTTGTTAACGTACCTCAAAGTTACAGCGAGTCTCTCTTCAGCTGGCACAGACAATCAATAAGTTCACATTTTCATAAATTTCTACCGTCAGGATTGTCATATTGACGTTGTGTATGTAATTACGTTAATTATGCTGCAATCCTTAAATAGCGGTCCGAGAAAGCTTCTACCTATTGTAACGAGCATCTTCAAAGGCGTGAAAGTGATTTAAATCTGACAAATGTACGCAAAAATACGAACATTTACAGTGAGTATTCATTGTTATTACCTTCACCCATAATAACAAAGCGTGAACACTGTCTTGGATTTAGTTTTTGAGATGTACATTTTTCAATTAAAACCTTACCATCCACTTTTTTCCTGTGTGTGTCTGTTTCTAATCCAATCTCAAACATTTCTCTCGAAATTGTAATTACCATCTTCATCTTTATGCTTTACTTAGTTCGTCTGTCATCGTCATCCAAACTGTTCGTGTCTGATGGCTCTCTTTTATTTTTTTTTCACTTTTTTAAGCAATTTTTTGAAGACTTTACCGAAGACTAAAGTAGACTAGAAGACTAGACCTTTTCGAAGAACCTCACCCTTTTTGTAGTTCTTCATCTTTTGTAATTATCACAGTTAGGTTGATTTCCCATCACTCGCCGGCAATATTGTGAATTCGAAATGTAGGCGATTGTTCCATAGTTTTCGTTCATTTACGTATCTCAATGCACAAAAATGACAATTTATTAGTCTAAACGTCGCCTTAAAGCTAAAAAGTGATTACAAGAAAAGCTGTTTTTACACGCTTTAGCTTCACCTGTATGTTTGTTTGTAACCGACTTCTTTGGGCGCGATTTTGACCCACTTTAAACGGCCAGATTTCGTTCAAACTTTGTAGATTTATTGAGGACCGATGACAATACACTAATTTCATAAAATTATTCCATTTTTTAATTTCCACAATTAGATTTTTGTTAATTTATATAAAAAAATCGATCGTAAAGCACTCTCTGATGCTTCGCATCATGAGTCGTGCAATAGTTTAAAATTAAAAAAAACAAGCTATTATAAATAAGCCAAACTAAAAAGTAAAAAATAATTTTTTTTAACACTATTTTCTTAATTTAAATTAATTTTTTAGCCCGGTTTTCTATAAAAAACGTGTTTTATAAAACTATTATACTGATTATCTCAAAAGAGTTTCGAAGACTGGTTTTATTGATTTTCTCCGCCTTGTAGTCGGTAATTTGAAATATGTCCACCACGGCCCGTTAGCTCAGTTGAAAGAGCGTCGTGCTTACAGTACGAAGGTCGTGGGTTCGATCCCCACACGGGCCATATATCGTTTTCCACACATGCGTCCTTTTGATATTTTGTCAATGTTTCGTGATGTTTATTCATTAATCAGTAATTAATATTATTCTATGTTTCTTTGTGTCGTACATTGTCAGCACGTTTTGCCAGTGCCGTGTAATGACATTTTGGATATTGTGCCAGCTTCAAACCAAAATCGGCAAAATTACATGCGAGATGATTAATTATAACTAGCTGCTGCCCACAACGTGGTCTGCGTGTAAACTTTTACTGAAATCCATACTCACAAATATTATACATGCGAAAGTGTCTCTGTCTGTCTGTCAAAGGACAGGGCGAGCCTCCAGTTACGACTGAAGTTTACTGTTAGGTTAGGTTAGAACTGCGACCTTCTATGAAACTAGAAACGGCTCGCATTGCGATACTGTTGGCATTTACAGTCAGCCGCTCACTCACTCATTATATAACCCTAATTTATACATTTTGACACTTGAAATTGTAATTTACAGTCACTCGTTTATTTCGTTTTTTTATGCGTCGCATAAAAATTAGTATCTAATTACATGTACATTTATATACATTACAATTATATGTACGCGACTTCGTCCATTTTTACTGTGGGAAATGAAAGTTGAAAATAATTTCAATACATTGGTAGTTTTTATTATTTTTCTGCAGAATTATGTTCAAACATAAAGGGAATCACTCCCTAAGATATTGAATGAAATTAAGTAACATTATGATTTAAAAAAAAAGTCCTTTGAGAATTTCTGAGATCAGAGCGTTCAAACAAACAAACTTAAAATTCACAAAAGCTAAAAAAACCGCTACAAATTCATTTCCTCGTAAATGACTTTTGCTTACTTGGATAAAGGTCTTGCGATTTCAAACAAAACACACGCCAGTGACGTCATGCCCGAAATGAAAGAGGTAGAACAACAACCAGACAGAGAACGGTATACAAGAAAACATTATTTTATTGAAATTTCACGTTTTGATATCCCAAGCTGTGAGACTTGAACAGAAGCAAAACACACGTCAGTGACGTCATGCCCGAAATGAAAGAGATAGATATGAGATTAGAACGAGATAAAAAAGGCATCGAAAGTGTATTTTATCCTTTAGTGGTAAGATAGATCTTCCACAATAAATTGTACCAGTGACGCCGAGAAAACAAAACACACGCCAGTGACGTCATGCCCGAAATGAAAGAGACAGTGTAAAGATTAAAAAAGCGTGTTAAAAAGAGAAAGATATAAGTGCGTGATAAATTAAAAAATAATTTTAAAATATAGTTTTCTAATTCCGGCGTTACTTAAACTAAAACTGAAAATATAAATAAATTTAAAATTACATCATACATGCTAAAGTAAACCTTAAGTCATAAGGAATATGTCTCACTTTAAAATTTGTCTTTGATAGTAAAATGACCAATTAATTTCTTATTTGACTGAAGAAGCTCAGAATACCATTTTATTTTTAATTTGAAATAGTGTAGTGTAATCATAATTGAACTCTACTCTGAAACAATAAAGTATATTTTACATTAATGAAGCCTAAAATAACTTTTTATATGGAATGTATTTTCCGATATTTTAATGCAAGAGTATGTCATTTTAGACTCGATTGAAGCACGAAGGTTTTTTAAGATTTAAAAATAAGAACGAAAGCAATGTTTAATTTTGACTCTTAATGAAAACTCGTATTATATTCGCACTAGCGACCCGCCCCGGGTTCGCACGGGAGCAGTGCAGTAATAAGCGTTCATACCATCGTTATGAATCACTTTGGAATAAGCGTTTGAAAGAAACATTGAATTCTGTCACAGTAGTCGTAGTTATTTATTTTGATAAGGATAAGTACAGTCAGCGCCAAAAGTCGATGAACAGAATCAACTTTACAAAACAGCTGTTCACAATAAAATGCCATAAGTTATAGTCGCAACTGGGAAACAAAATAGAATGTACAACAGAAAATTTACAAAAGTCGTTAAACACGAGTATTTCAAAAGTATCTGTGCACTAGTATTCCTAATGTCGCTGAACATCATTCTATCAAAAGTCACTAAACAGCAGAAAAAACAAAATTAGGCTAACAAAGTATATTTTTAATGTTTTATAGCGGACTGCTTGTCAAATCCCAGGTTCGAAAGAGGTTTCACTAAGGATCTTGAAGGAGGTTTCACTTTGTGAAGAAGGTTTCGTTAACAATATCTAAAATATTTTCATTTGAATTATTACTTAAAGTAATAAATGAAATATGTGAAATAATAAATTTAATTTAAAATATATTATTTTAATATTTTACAAAAAAATAATGGATTAAAAATTCTAAATATCCATGTTTTTAAATGTCACTCCATTCAAATTGTATCAAAATCGGTCCAGCATTTTTATAGTTATAAATTGTATTGATATAGATACAGCAAGCACTGTCCCAAAAGTAGCTCAACAACATAAGCGTCAAAAGTAGGTACATTAAAACAGTCACGGCAACATTAAAAATATACTTTGTTAGCCTAATTTTGTTTTTTCTGCTGTTTAGTGACTTTTGATAGAATGATGTTCAGCGACATTAGGAATACTAGTGCACAGATACTTTTGAAATACTCGTGTTTAAGGACTTTTGTAAATTTCTGGTGTACATTCTATTTTGTTTCCCAGTTGCGACTATAACTTATGGCATTTTAGTGTGAACAGCTGTTTTGTAAAGTTGATTCTGTTCATCGACTTTTGGCGCTGACTGTACCATCTCAACAAAAAAAGCTTCGCAAAAATGTTTTGTTTTGGAATAAAGTCAATAGCCAAAATAATGTTTATTGTGAGTCAATCTTATAAGATTTCTTAAGGCATAAAGTTCAATTTATATTTACTCTATTTTAATTAAATAGTAATGGCTTTAAAAATAATTTAGATTATTTTTTTTATTCTTCTTGTGGTTGTCGAATGACCAAATGACAATCAATCTTATAGCTTTAGAAATATGATACAATTTTGAGCATATTGTGTCCTCAGCGCCTGTAGTTTTACTTCTCACTCTTATTTTGAATCTCTCTCTTTCATTTCGACGTCACTGACGTGTCTTTTGTTTGTACTAGCATAAGATATTGTCAACCTTATTTATAAGGCAATTTGCTACATTTTTGAACACATGTTGCTAGTGGCTGTAGTTCTATGTCCCGTTCTTTTTGTGCTCCATCTCTTTCATTTTCGACGTGACGTCACTGCCATATCTTTTGTTTTGATATCAAATTGAGAAACGGAAAAATTTATATGAATAATTTTTTCTCACTTGATTGTCTTTCTCTTTCTAACTATCAGTCTTTCTCTTTCATTTTCGACGTGACGTCATTGGCGTGTGTTTTGTTTTTACTGGAATACGACATCACGTGTGCACAAGAATATTAATCTTACTGCGTTAGATATAAAGTTGCAATCTCAATGTCATTATCTAACGCCGTTACAGCTGACGACGCAAAGGTGCGTTTTTGTTTATTTGTGTTCCGTAACATGGTGTATACAGTCGTGGTCCACTAATCAGGGACGCTTTATCAGGAAACCTCAAGCGTTTCGATGAGGGTCAAGAAATCATTCCTAAATGAAGATAGTGAACCTTTTACCATTGACAACAACAACATTGACTAGTTTTCGAAATATTTTGTAGTCAGGAAAGGCAGTAGGTACTCGCCATCTCTTTTTTAATATATACGTCACTGCTGTTTTCTCATTATTGACTCATTTGTGGACAACTAATTAGGGACATGTTCAGTTTTGACTACAAAAATAAAAATGCCGGGAAATATTTAAATGTTTATTATTTAAAATTGTTATGTTACAATATTAAAATAAACAAAAAAAAATGAGAAATCGAAATAATATTCTAACAACTATTATGGTTTCTTTTTGTAAGGAACTCCTCTCTCAACTCGTGTGAATATTCAGGAAATTATTAAAACTGCTTACTTTGAATAACGATTATATTACTCACACTCGTAAATTACAACTTTTCATTTCATTCGACGAGATGTCCGAACAGAATGCCTTTTTCCTTCTTTTTCCAAAATTCCCGCCCAGTCACATTTTTCTCGACCGAACATCAGAGACTAACGAAATAATGGCATTCTGCCTCTATTAACATACCAATACTTTTTTTAAAATAAATATAATTTAACATGACAAATTTATTAAAAACATATTGAATAAATATAAATTCATTACACTTTGTTAGTTAAAACCATTTGACATCGGCGGGGCATCGACGCAAGCAAATCATTGCACGTTTCTAAAGGAATATTATTCCAAACAGCTCGGAATTCGTTGAACAGCTGATTTTAGTAAAGTATTGGTTTTTCTTGGTTTCGAATCGAGTCGTTATCTTGTTGAAACGTCCACGACACTGGCAACACTTCTTCAGCATGCGGTATCATCGTCTCTTCTAATATTTATTTTTATTGAAACTGGTCTAGTCTTCCTTATTTCTTTTTATAGACCCTCCTCCATGTCCTGAGAAACAGCCACAAAATTTGCATATTGTCTCCTCCATGTTTCACCTGCTTTTTTGTGTGTTTTGGATTCAGGGTCGAATTCATAGGCCTTCGGACGCATTGTCTGCCATTTGAAGAAATTAAATTTATCTTGGTCTCACCAGAAAATAGCACATTTTTCCATTGAGCAACAGTCTAATGTCCAAACTTTCTTGCAAACTCCAGTCTGACTTATTTTCTTTCTTCAGTAACGGACCTATACGTGCAACTCTCTCCCTACACATTTTGCCTCCACTATATGCCTTCTGACCGTCCTGGCTGATACTCCAGCATTCAATTCTGGTGTAATAACTTCGCTCTTGATATAACCGGAGTCTTTAAAAGGGGTTTTTCTTGGCGAGAGCAATCATTCTGCGACCATCATCGTGTCGAAATGTTCTCATGACCTCCAGCAGAGCTGTCAATACAACCTCAAGTGCTACGACAGTTATCAAAGCGACGGCACGCTGCAACTACAAAAAGAGTTCGTATTATTTAAGAAAAATAAAGGACTATGCGAAACTACATGACATTTGAAGAATATTTTCGCGAAACGTCAACGGTACAGATTCTGATTGTAAGAAACGGGAACCACCGCGCGCTGTCAACTAAATTCCACGCGGACGGAATCGCGGGAAGCAGCTAGTTTCAAATAATAACAGACAAGTGCGAGTGGGACGCTTCCGACGAGGGTTCCGTAAGTGAGATAATGTGCATATCGAGATTATTTTCTGTACTACGACTACGTGGTGGCAGTACTACTGCTGACAAACAGATTGACCGACGGACAGCAGACTGACCTCAGAGTTCAGTTTGGACATTCAGAACCCTGAAACTATTTATTTATGAGTAGAGAAACCGGTCGAGTGCGGTCGGAGTCTGTACCGAGGGTTCCGCACAAACCTGTTGCTTGGATATATTAAAATAAACAGGATTTTGATTCCCTGTAGAGTGTCGAAAACTTGTAGCGATAAAACAGCTGTATCTTTTTATTGCGTTGTCTTAGAAGTTTAATTTCATAGCTTTATGGGACTGTAGGCCTGAATATCCGGTATAAATATCAGCTTGATATCTCCGCGAGTTTCTGAGAAAAAGGGACTTGACGGACAGACAAGCGGAAAGGCATCAAACTGATGCTAGAAGCTGCACCCACAAAGCTTCAGAGACCACGTCTGTCCATCTTTACCGTATATAGTTTCTTTTGGCTCGATCTTTGCCCATTTTTCACCAGAAATCACCAAATTCAACTTTATTGAGTTTAAGCTGGTTCCTGTGTCGGTATTCTGGTTTTCACACTCACCGTCACTGTAATTGCTACTGTCCACGGAAATGCTCAATTCCCGCTCTCTAATGCCGAAAAGATCCAAGATGAGATCTTTAAACCCATTACGATTATTATTAATTATAGTATGAACGTGCTTCGGCGTAATGACAGACCCTTTATCAGCCATCATATAATTTGCTATTGTTCGATATACCTCATGGGAAGGTGGAAAAAGACGCCCACCATCATCAATGGTACGACAATCAGCATTCGATAGAATTTGCTGTAAAGCAATTTTATCGTTTTGTCCGCATTTTATTTTGATTTTGCTTAACAAGTTGTCGAACGGGAAAGATCGTTGGAAGGGCCTCGGCGAGACCTATTCAACGGTGTATATACGGAAGGTTGGAATGAATATAAGGACGGAAGGAAAATTTAGACTTATTGAAGGAGAACTAATGAAACAAGCTGATAAGCTAAAAAAAAAATTATTAAAACATACGTTAAAAAGGACAATAAACTAAATTATTTCGCGCCTAGATGGTATAGAACACGTCTAGGGTTTTGGCGGAGCCAAGTTAAGCAGGCAAGGATCGAAAACCGCGAAGGAATACAAAATTTTATCACAAAGTGTTTTCGAATGTATGGCGGTTTCGTACCCTACAGGTAACCTCGGTTTCTATTGGAATTTCAACGAAACTCAAAAAATCTGAAGTTTCACGCAAAATGGATGAGGTGTCGTTGGAAGCGCGTCAGCGAGAACTATTCAATGGTCTATATATGTAAGTGTAGTGTATTTTTTTTAATTTAAGGCCAAAAGTCGTTTTTTTTTGTACAAAATTTAGTCCTCTTTCAAGGATATAATAAGGATCAGATGAGGATATTCACTAATATTTTAATGCAGAAACTGTTTGGATTCCAAGCACACTACGTGAACCGGACACCAGCCTCGAAAGAAAGTAAATTTGAAGTATTGTAATGAAACAAACTGATGAGCTATTTGGAAACGTTAGAAGTGATTTTTTTCGAGTTTTCTAACGGTTTTACCTGATCTGCTGATACTTCCAGGTGAGTTCTGGGCTGCAACCAAGTTCTAGATTATAGTTCTGTTACTAATGTGTAAGAAACAAAGGAGTTCTAGCTTTTGAGAGTTGTTTGAGACGTTGGAAGTGATTTTCTTCAAACGTTTGATCTGCTACAGGAGGTCGGCAGATCATTTCATTCATTCACATTTTTCCAGGTGAAGACACCAGAACTATTTTTTAAAATTATCACGAACTATAGAACTCAGCTACATGCGAAAAGAACTCAAACTTTGCTTTGACTTTGACACTATATTTATAAAAAAAAAATCCTTTGAGAATTTCTGAGATCAGAGCGTTCAAACAAACAAACTTAAAATTCACAAAAGCTAAAAATCGCTACAAATTCATTTCCTCGTAAAGGACTTTTGCTTACTTGGATAAAGGTTTGCGATTTCAAACAAAACACACGCCAGTGACGTCATGCCCGAAATGAAAGAGACAGAACAACAACCAGACAGAGAACGGTATACAAGAAAACATTATTTTATTGAAATTTCACCTTTTGATATCCCAAGCTGTGAGACTTGAACAAAACAAAACACACGCCAGTGACGTCATGTCAAAAATGAAAGAGATAGATATGATATTAGAACGAGACAAAAAAGTGTATTTTATTCTTTAGTGGTAAGATAGATCTTCCACAACAAATTGTAGTGACGCCGAGAAAACAAAACACACGCCAGTGACGTCATGCCCGAAATGAAAGAGATACATTAGGAAAGACGAACGAGACAAAAAACTGCAGTCGTAAATGAAAAGCATCGAAAATGCACCGTATGCTTTAGCGGGTAAGATTGATATTCCACAATCAACTGTACTAGAAAGTACAAGAAACGTAGTGAAAACAAAACACACGCCAGTGACGTCATGCTCAAAAGAAAAGAGACAGTGTAAAGATTAGAAAAGCGTGTTGAAAAGAGAGAGATATAAGTGCGGGATAATTTAAAAAAAGTATTTTAAAATATATTGTTCGAACTCCGACGTTACTTAAACTATGTGGAGCTATTTGCCGGGAGAAAATATAAATAAATTTAAAATTTCATCATGCATGCTAAATTAAACCTTAAGTCATAAGGAATAGGTCTCACTTTGAAAAAAAACCTTAATATTAAAATGATCAATTAATTTCTTATTTGTGTGATTTCTTATTTCTCAGAATAATATTTTATTTTTAATTTAAAACAGTGTAATCGTAATTGAACTTTACCCTTTCACAATAAAGTGTATTTTACATTAATGAAGACTAAAATGTATACCTATCATTATGGAAGCATCAGGAATAGTTCCGGAGCGGTGTGTCTGTGAACCTAACAGATCACTTACCAGCAGTCGCATGCAGCTGAGTTCTATAGTTCCTCATAATTTTTAGAAATAGTTCTGGTGTTTTTCCTTGAAAATGTTAATTAACAAAATGATCTGCTAACTTCCCGTAGCACATCATTGTCAAGCAAATCAAAATTAAATATGAGTTCTTTCAGGAAGTCACTTTTATCGTAGACAAAGTCGCGGGCAACAACTAGTCTTCAATAAAATAGTCTCTTTCCATTTTGTTACACAATCTATATCTATACTATCTATACTAATATATAAAGCTGAAGAGTTTGTTTGTTTCTTTGAACGCGCTAATCTCACGAACTACTGGTGCAAATTGAAAAAATCTGTTTGTGTTGAATAGACCATTTATCAAGAAAGGTTATATACCATCACTCTGTGACTAATAGGAGCGAAAATACAAGAACATTTTCCATGGTCCATGGAAAAAACAGGGAAATATATTCAGTTTCGAATATACGAACCGAACTTACGAACAAATCATCTTAAATTCAAATCAAACGTCAAAACCCACCCAGCGACTGCTTAGTCAGTAGTTAAACCATGTGTCGCCTTGGATTAAACCTGAGTGTAGGTCTAGTCCGTGTTTAATAAGACCGTTAAAATGTATTTAATTCAATGGCGTTATTGACGGACTCCATTTTGTCTACACGCGGTTCGACCTTCAATCGAGATAAAGGTCACGCACACACATTAATATTCGAAAGTGAAAGTTATTTACAGTATCAATCTAACACACACATAGAAAAAATAAATTCCTAAATATTAAAATAACAACCATTAACTTTGAACACTACTGCTCGAACATAAAGCTCAATTCCGTTTGTGAAACATTAGTTTAAAATTATAATACAAAATATTAAATTAATATTCTCTTCAAATCAAGAAATTAATTTTTAATTTTATTTTGTGCCCTTAAAATAATTTACCCGAAAATATGACTTATCCCCTAAGGCATAAAGTTCAATTAATGTTTACTCCATTTTAAAATAGCTTTAAAAATTGGTTGTCGAATGACCAAATGACAATCAACCTTATATCTTTAGAAATATGATACAATTTTGAGCATATTGTGTCCTCAGCGCCTGTAGTTTTACTTCTCACTCTTATTTTGAATCTCTCTCTTTCATTTTGGGCATGACGTCATTGGCGTGTGTTTTGTTTTAAGACCTCTGCAATGCTAATCTCTGAGTTACACTTTTTCTCGTGGTGGGATGAATTACCGTTCTCTTTCTAATTGTCTACTTTTCTCTTTCATTTCGAGCATGACGTCACTGACGTGTCTTTTGTTTGTACTAGCATAAGATATTGTCAACCTTATTGATAAGGCAATTTGGTACATTTTTGAACACATGTTGCTAGTGGCTGTAGTTTTATGTTCCGTTCTTTTTTGTGCTTTATCTCTTTCATTTTCGACGTGACGTCACTGTCATGTCTTTTGTTTTTACTGGAATACGACATCACGTGTGCACAGGAATATTAATCTTACTGCGCTAAATATAAAGTTGCAATCTCAATGTCATTGTCTGACGCCATTACAGCTGACAGTTTGTAACCGACCGACGCAAAGGTGCGTTTTTGTTATTTGTGTTTGTATTTGTGTTCCGTAATACGGTATGTATATTTTTATTTGGTGGACGAGAGATGCTTTCGCATTTATAATATTAGTATATAGTTTATCGGTTTATACCAAACCTTTCGCGATCAACCGCGAAAGGTTGTAAATACCGAGATGGCATTTCGTGAGAATTATTAATAAAATTAAAACTCCGGTGTACTGTTCTAGAGCATGCACATTTTATTGTTTTTTCTTGTCAACATTGACACTTATATTTTTCTTGACAAACCATAGCGCGATTCAAACGCGATAGATGTCAACGCCATCTATCGCGCACAAGGGATGCTTCGTAAACATACCGCCCACCAAGGACGTTACTGAAGGAACGTCCTTCTAAAACAAAAATTCTTATAAAAAAAACAGAAAGACATATACACTATTTTAAGGTAAAAAATAAAATAATTTATATTAAGTATATTATATAATATACATCTCTATTTCAAACTTATACTTGTTGAAGTCGGTGTCAAACCAATTTTCATGACAAAGAAGAACGCTGCTTTATTAGATACTAGCTATCGCCCGCGACCTCGTCCATGTATTTGATGATATAAAAAGGAATGTTTAAAATCGGATTCATTTTTAAGTCCTCGCAACTTTTTCTCTATAGTTTACTATTTGATTGTCTGTCGCCTATACAAACCGTACCGAAAAAAAATAATGTTCAAGGGCACTTACAAAGTTTTACAAAAAACGCAATACTGAAACTAAAATAAACATAATTAGATGTTTGTTCTGATGAGATATTCGGTTATTCAAAATGGCCTCCATAATTAACATCACTCTCAAATGGTAACAGACTGGGTGGAGGCTTTCGAACAAATATCACTGGGAATTCTGGGCAGTTTCACGGGGGCAAGGAACTCATTTGGGCAGCGCGTTTAGTAGGCCTACCCATACTAAAAATCACTAACTTTAATAAACTACTAACTAAAATAAGCCAAACTAAAAAGTAAAAAATAATTTTTTTTAACACTATTTTCTTAATTTAAATTAATTTTTTAGCCCGGTTTTCTATAAAAAACGTGTTTTTTTAAACTATTATACTGATTATCTCAAAAGAGTTTCGAAGACTGGTTTTATTGATTTTCTCCGCCTTGTAGTCGGTAATTTGAAATATGTTTACCATGTTTTCAAACAGTGATTCCCTAAGATATTTAATGAAATTAAATAACACTACGTATATCAAAAAAACATCCTTTGAGAATTTCTGAGATCAGAGCGTTCAAACAAACAAACTTAAAATTCACAAAAGCTAAAAAATCGCTACAAATTCATTTCCTCGTAAATGACTTTTGCTTGCTTGGATAAAGGTTTTGCAATTTCAAACAAAAGACACGTCAGTGACGTCATGCCCGAAATGAAAGAGATAGATATGATATTAGAACGAGACAAAAAAGGCATCGAAAATGTATTTCATCCTTTAGTGGTAAGATAGATCTTCCACAACAAATTGTACCAGTGACGCCGAGAAAACAAAACACACGCCAGTGACGTCATGCCCGAAATGAAAGAGACAGTGTAAAGATTAAAAAAGCGTGTTAAAAAGAGATAGATATAAGTGCGTGATCATTTAAAAAAGTATTTTATAATATTATATTGTTCGAATTCCGGCGTTACTTAAATAATAAATTAATATTCACTTAAAAATCAATAAATAATTTTTAATTTTATTTTGTGCCCTTAAAATAATTTACCCGAAAAAATGACTTATACCCCTGAGGCATAAAGTTCAATTTATATTTACTCCATTTTAATCAAATAGCTTTAGTAATAGGCTTTAAAAATAATTTAGATTTATTTTTTTATTCTTCTTGTGGTTGTCGAATGACCAAATGACAATCAACCTTATAGCTTTAGAAATATGATACAATTTTGAGCATTATTGTGTCCTCAGCGTCTGTAGTTTTACTTCTCACTCTTATTTTGAATCGCTCTCTTTCATTTTGGGCATGACGTCATTGGCGTGTGTTTTGTTTTCAGACCTCTGCAATGCTAATCTCTGAGTTACACTTTTTCTCGTGGTGGGATGAACTACCGTTCTCTTTCTAATTGTCTACTTTTCTCTTTCATTTCGAGCATGACGTCACTGACGTGTCTTTTGTTTGTACTAGCATAAGATATTGTCAACCTTATTTATAAGGCAATTTGGTACATTTTTGAACACATGTTGCTAGTGGCTGTAGTTCTATGTCCCGTTCTTTTTGTGCTCCATCTCTTTCATTTTCGACGTGACGTCACTGTCATGTCTTTTGTTTTGATATCAAATTGAGAAACGGAAAAAATTATATGAATATTTTTTTCTCACTTGATTGTCTTTCTCTTTCTAACTATCAGTCTTTCTCTTTCATTTTCGAGGTGACGTCATTGGCGTGTGTTTTGTTTTTACTGGAATACGACATCACGTGTGCACAAGAATATTAATCTTACTGCGTTAGATATAAAGTTGCAATCTCAATGTCATTATCTGACGCCATTACAGCTGACGACGCAAAGGTGCGTTTTTGTTTATTTGTGTTCCGTAACATGGTGTATACAGTCGTGGTCCACTAATCAGGGACGCTTTATCAGGAAACCTCAAGCGTTTCGATGAGGGTCAAGAAATCATTCCTAAATGAAGATAGTGAAGCTTTTACCATTGACAACAATAACATTGACTAGTTTTCGAAATATTTTGTAGTCAGGAAAGGCAATAGGTACTCGTCATCTCTTTTTTTAATATATACGTCACTGCTGTTTTCTCATTAGTGACTCATTTGTGGACAACTAATTAGGGACATGTTCAGTTTTGACTACAAAAATAAAAATGCTCGGAAATATTTAAAGTTTTATTATTTAAAATTGTTATGTTACAGTATTATAACAAAAAAATATGAGAAATCGATATTCTAACAATTATTATGGTTTCTTTTTGTAATGAACTCCTCTCTCAATTCGTGTTAGAATTCAGGAAATTATTAAAACTGCTTACTTTGAATAACGATTATATTACTCACACTCGTAAATTACAACTTTTCATTTCATTCGACGAGATGTCCGAACAGAATGCGTTTTTTCCTTCTTTTTTAAAAATTCCCGCCCAGTCACATTTTTCTCGACCGAACATCAGAGACTAACGAAATAATGGCATTCTGCCTCTATTAACATACCTGTTGTGGAGCTAGTGGACTGTATATTTTGAAGGTTTCTGTTTCGGTTTTCTTTCTTGTTCTTATTCGTCTTCAATAAAACTCATACGTTATCCAGTATACATTTATTGCACAAGTTTCGAGTGATTGGGGCCCATTCACAGGAAACGACTGATCGTCGACGTCTGTGAACGACTGCTCGATAGAGGCTACCATGAGCGACTAACGCGAGCGACTGCCTTAGGGTCTATTCACAAGGAACGACAATCGTCGACTTCTGTGAATGACAGCTCGATAGAGGCTACCATGAGCGACTAACGCGAGCGACTGCCTTAGGGTCTATTCACAAGGAACGACAATCGTCGACTTCTGTGAATGACAGCTCGATAGAGGCTACCATGAGCGACTAACGCGAGCGACTGCCTTAGGGTCTATTCACAAGGAACGACAATCGTCGACTTCTGTGAATGACAGCTCGATAGAGGCTACCATGAGCGACTAACGCGAGCGACTGCCTTAGGGTCTATTCACAAGGAACGACAATCGTCGACTTCTGTGAATGACAGCTCGATAGAGGCTACCATGAGCGACTAACGCGAGCGACTGCCTTAGGGTCTATTCACAAGGAACGACAATCGTCGACTTCTGTGAATGACAGCTCGATAGAGGCTACCATGAGCGACTAACGCGAGCGACTGCCTTAGGGTCTATTCACAAGGAACGACAATCGTCGACTTCTGTGAATGACAGCTCGATAGAGGCTACCATGAGCGACTAACGCGAGCGACTGCCTTAGGGTCTATTCACAAGGAACGACAATCGTCGACTTCTGTGAATGACAGCTCGATAGAGGCTACCATGAGCGACTAACGCGAGCGACTGCCTTAGGGTCTATTCACAAGGAACGACAATCGTCGACTTCTGTGAATGACAGCTCGATAGAGGCTACCATGAGCGACTAACGCGAGCGACTGCCTTAGGGTCTATTCACAAGGAACGACAATCGTCGACTTCTGTGAATGACAGCTCGATAGAGGCTACCATGAGCGACTAACGCGAGCGACTGCCTTAGGGTCTATTCACAAGGAACGACAATCGTCGACTTCTGTGAATGACAGCTCGATAGAGGCTACCATGAGCGACTAACGCGAGCGACTGCCTTAGGGTCTATTCACAAGGAACGACAATCGTCGACTTCTGTGAATGACAGCTCGATAGAGGCTACCATGAGCGACTAACGCGAGCGACTGCCTTAGGGTCTATTCACAAGGAACGACAATCGTCGACTTCTGTGAATGACAGCTCGATAGAGGCTACCATGAGCGACTAACGCGAGCGACTGCCTTAGGGTCTATTCACAAGGAACGACAATCGTCGACTTCTGTGAACGACTGCTCGATAGAGGCTACCATGAGCGACTAACGCGAGCGACTGCCTTAGGGTCTATTCACAAGGAACGACAATCGTCGACTTCTGTGAATGACAGCTCGATAGAGGCTACCATGAGCGACTAACGCGAGCGACTGCCTTAGGGTCTATTCACAAGGAACGACAATCGTCGACTTCTGTGAATGACAGCTCGATAGAGGCTACCATGAGCGACTAACGCGAGCGACTGCCTTAGGGTCTATTCACAAGGAACGACAATCGTCGACTTCTGTGAATGACAGCTCGATAGAGGCTACCATGAGCGACTAACGCGAGCGACTGCCTTAGGGTCTATTCACAAGGAACGACAATCGTCGACTTCTGTGAATGACAGCTCGATAGAGGCTACCATGAGCGACTAACGCGAGCGACTGCCTTAGGGTCTATTCACAAGGAACGACAATCGTCGACTTCTGTGAATGACAGCTCGATAGAGGCTACCATGAGCGACTAACGCGAGCGACTGCCTTAGGGTCTATTCACAAGGAACGACAATCGTCGACTTCTGTGAATGACAGCTCGATAGAGGCTACCATGAGCGACTAACGCGAGCGACTGCCTTAGGGTCTATTCACAAGGAACGACAATCGTCGACTTCTGTGAATGACAGCTCGATAGAGGCTACCATGAGCGACTAACGCGAGCGACTGCCTTAGGGTCTATTCACAAGGAACGACAATCGTCGACTTCTGTGAATGACAGCTCGATAGAGGCTACCATGAGCGACTAACGCGAGCGACTGCCTTAGGGTCTATTCACAAGGAACGACAATCGTCGACTTCTGTGAATGACAGCTCGATAGAGGCTACCATGAGCGACTAACGCGAGCGACTGCCTTGAGGTCTATTCACAGGGAACGACGATCGTCGACTTCTGTGAAAGACTGCTCGTTAGCTACTACCATGAGTTACTAATGCGAGCGACTGTCCTTGAGCTACTCTTGCGAGTGACTGTTCTTGAGCTACTCTTGCGAGTGACTGTCCTTGACCGCTCTGAGGCCTCCTTTTATAGGCGACAACGGCCAATCAGGACGCTTGAATTTCCATACGGCCCCGGCAACCAATCAGAGAGCCGGATTCATTCTGACTTCTAAAATTCGTGCCGTATGCAAACTCTCGTTACTTAATCTATACAATTTATAGTTATCCTACTTTCAATAAGGTTTTAAAACAACTTAATCAATTTTATATCTAGTAAAAGTAGTCCTTGTTGCCGGTGAAGCCCGATTTACAATTTGTTCACCGGCAGCGCCATCTAGTGTAATATTTACAAACTATGCTTGAGTTAAATCAACTCGGCGTCCGTAACAGCTCTCCCCCCGGCGCAGCCTGCGTAGCCTCTTCCTTCTTCAGCAGGACGACGAGTTTCCCGACGGGGCGTCGGAAAGTCCCGGTCCTCGTCCGCACCTCGACGACTCTGATGCTGCCGTCCGGTCCGCTGTGCGTGCGCTCGACGACTCCCATCGGCCACGTGTTACGTGGCAACGTGCTGTCGACGATGAGGACTACGTCGCCGGTCTGTACGGGTCGTGCGTTGTTTCGTGGCTCGCCGCGTGGGATCAGAGTGGGAAGATACTCGTGAACCCATCTCCTCCAAAAGTGGTCGGCGAGCGCCTGGCTGACTCGCCAGGTCCTTCGGTCGGCTTCGTTGCAGGGTCCCGTCGTCGGCAGTCCGCCCGACGAGCCCAACAGGAAGTGGTTCGGTGTCAGCGCTTCCGGATCGCTTGGGTTCACGCTGACATGAGTTAGAGGTCGAGCGTTGATCGAAAACTCGGCCTCGGTCAGCAGGGTCAGCAACACTTCCTCTGCCGGCGCCTTCTCGCGGAGCGTCACACTCAGCGCGGTTTTCACAGAGCGTACCATACGCTCCCAAGCACCGCCTTGGTTGGGCGCACCAGGAGGAATGAAGCGCCACTCCATCCGATGCAGCAGTCCCTCGTCTCGCAAGGCAGGCGCCCACTCGGCGTAGGCGTTGCGCAGCTCTTGGTCGGCCCCACGGAAGTTGGTTGCGTTGTCGCTGTACATTAGTCGAGGCCAGCCTCGTCGCGCAGCCATTCGTCTCAGCGCCATGATGGCCGAGTCGGTGGACAGCGACGCGACGAGTTCGAGGTGTACAGCGCGGCAGGTAAGGCACGTGAAGAGTGCACCCCATCTCTTCTCTCGGCGGCGCCCCACCTTGACCATCATGGGCCCGAAGTAGTTCACTCCGCAGTTGGTGAACGGGCGGTGGAAAGGGTCAAGGCGGGCGCGTGGCAGGTCTCCTGTGGCTGGCGTTCGTGGCGTAGCTCGACGCCGTCTGCAGAACGCACAGCTCCTCTCCACGGCGCGTACTGTGGGTCTAATATGAATTATCCAGTAGCGCTGACGCAAGTCGTTCGTCACGCGCTCTCTATTTGCGTGGCCTGCAGCGCAGTGCTCCTTCTCTACCAACAACTTGGTCAGCGGATGGCGGCCGTCCAATATAACAGGTCGCTTGGTCTCTGTCGGCGCGAGGGAGGCTTCAATCCGGCCCCTCACTCGCATGACGCCGTCTTCAAGCACGGGGTCTAGCTTGTATAAGCGACTTCCTTTGGCGAGCGGTCGAGCCGATCGTATTCTGTTTAGTTCGTCCCCGAAGCTATCTTCTTGAGCTCGCCGTATTAGCTCGGTCTCGGCGCGTTGGATATGACGGTGCTCCAACTTCGTCGCTCTCCGTCAGCAGATGTCAGTGAACGCCAGCACTCTCGCTGTGGCCCTCACTAACGTCTCGTATTTCGAGAAGCGGGCAGGATCGGGTAGCCAGCTCTCGGTCGTTGGACCGTCGGTGATATGTAACACCTCCTGGTCCTGTTCTTCATCGCATGGTCCTTTCTGGGGCCATTGCTCTTCTGGCAGGTGTAGAAAGCCGGGGCCCCTAAACCATCGGTCGGTCGCGCAGATCGGCGCGTTGGTGAGTCGTGTGGCGTCGTCGGCTACGTTGAGGTCTGTAGGTAGCCAACGCCACTCCTCCTTAGCGGTAAGCTCACTAATCTCACCCAGCCGGTGCGCGACGAATGGCGTGTAGCGTCGCGCGTCGTTTTGAATCCAATGTACTACTGTAGAGGAGTCTGTCCAATACACTGTTCGGGTTATTCTTATTCGGTGTTCCTTACGAATGGTATCGGCGAGTCTAGCTCCGATGACTGCTGCTTGCAGCTCCAGCCTAGGAATCGTCTGCGTCCTCTTCGGTGCCACCTTAGCCTTGGCGGCGACTATCATGACGCTCACGGTTCCGTTACAGTTTTCATGTCGCCAATAGGCGACGGTCGCGTAAGCCTGTTCGCTTGCGTCACATAGAACGTGTAGTTCCAGGTCTTCATACTTTCTCGGGGCGTAGCACCTGGGCAGTCGGATTTGTGCGATAGTTCCGAGTTGAGCAAGCCATGCTGCGAAGAGCTCGTTCTCTCCCTCCGGTATCGGCTCGTCCCAGGTGATTTGGAGGCGCCACAAACTCTGGAGGACTATTTTCGCTCGGACGGTGTAGTGGCTCAGCAGTCCGAGAGGGTCGTAGATCGACATCACGGCGCTGAGTGCTTCTCGTTTGGTCGGCGCACGTATTCGATCTCGTACGGCGGACGGAACTCGGTTCATGGCCGTGTTGAAGCCGAGCTCGTCCCGTGCGGCGCACCAGTACAGTCCGAGTATTTTATTCGTCGTGCCTTCTCCTCCCAGCTGCGTAGGTGTGGCGGCGCGCAGCTCTTGTGGTACGTCGGTCAGTACCGTCGCGTCGCTGGCGCTCCATCCTCGCAGAGTGAAACCGGCGACTACGTGTACCTTACGTATCTCTTCTATCGCTTTCGTAGCTTCCTCTGCGGTGTCATAACTGATAACTAAGTCGTCCATATAATGGCTCCTTTTTATGGCATCCAATGCACGCGGGTATTCAATCTTGTGCATGTCTGCGTTATAATCACGCACGTAGTGAGCCATATATGGTGAGCTGGCCGCGCCGAAAATCATGCTGGTCATCTTGTAACGGCGCGGAGGCTCTGTTCTGTTGTCGCCTCGCCACAGGAATTGCTGCGCCGGTTGGTCTTCCGGTCGGATCTTAATGCGCAGGAACATTTCCTGTATGTCGGCGGTGACGGCTATCGCCTTCTCCCGGAACCTGTATATTATTCCCGGGAGTGACAGCAACAAGTCCGGGCCTTCCAGAAGCCTATCGTTCAAGCACACGCCGTGGCTTCTCGCCGCAGCGTCGAACACTAGCCGTTGCTTGCCTGGCTTATTCGGATTCTTCACAGCGAAGTGAGGTAGGTACCAGCAAACGGCGCTTCTTACTACTGTACCATCGCATGGCACTGCGTATCCTTTTTCTAGCAAATTATTTATTTGCGTGCTGTATTGCTCGGCGAAGTCAGGCGCGGCGTCCATCTTCTTTTCAATCGCCTTCAGTCGGCGCAGCGCGGCGTTATAACTCGGTGGCATGGTGACGTCATCGTATTTCCACGGCAGTCCGACCTCGTAGCCACCGTCGATCTTCTTAATAGTTTTCTTGACTATAGCGGTTGCTCGTTGGTCGGTCTCGCGCACGCGTGGTTCTTGTTTGACGCCGAGCGCTTCTATTTTAAAATGTGCTTCCACCAAGTCGTGAAGCTGCTGATCGTAATCAACAATGTGTAGCACATTGTCTTGGTTCACGGTGATGGCTTTTCTCGGCGCCGTCCCGTGTATCACCCAGCCGAGTTGCGTACGTGATGCCGCTGGTTGATTCGGCCCGCCGACTCGGAGCTCTCGGGACACAATGCACTCCCAGTGGTCTGTCCCCACTAGAAGTCCTGGGCGTGTCAGTTCATAGCATACTTCGTTCTTAGGGAGGTCACGCAGGTGTTCGTACTCTAGGACGGTGTCGGGAATCGACTGTCGGTGAAGCTTCAGGTTCTTCATGGTTCGCGCATGAAGCTTATGCGACGCGCTGTCCTTTCTTACGCCCTTCACTCGTACTTCGACGATTCGACTCTTCTGCTCCTGCGAGGACATGTTGACCCCCTGGATACGTAATGGGAGCATCGAACCTTCAGCGCCGATGCTCGTGGCCAGGTCCTCATCGATGAGAGTAACGGTGGCTCCCTCGTCGAAGAGCGCGAGTGTTTTCACCTCCCCCCGTGGACCCGCGATGACTACCGGACACATCTTCAGCATAACGGTCTTTGGGCCGGTGGCTGTTCGGGTAGCCACTGACATGACCGCCTCCTTGTCCGCAGGCTCCGTGGGTGTTCTTTGCGTCACCGACTTGTCCTCGGGTGACTCTGCTCTCTCTTGGTGTAAGGTAACATGATGAGGTCGGCGGCACTGGTCTACACCGCACGACCTTGCCTTGCAATTGATGCGCCTGTGCTTGCGTTGGGCGCACTTGAAACAAATTTTATGTAGCTTTACAATTTCCCAGCGTTGATTAACGTTCATCGCCTTGTACTTCGGGCACTGAGTCAGCACGTGAGTCTGTCTGCAGCAGGGGCATTGATAGTCTTCTTCGCTCGTACTGTAGACCGCGTTTGTTTTCTTCTTCCACGTCACGGCTGGCCTGGTCTCCTTTCTTGCTGTTGCAGGGGCGGTACTGGTCGGCGGGGCGTAAGTATAACGTAACGCCCGGTCCGCCTCGCGCATCAAGAATCGCGACAACAGCACGACCTCGGGCTCTGCTGCGCCTTCGTTGTCGCAGGCGAAGTCGCACCACCGTGATCGCAGATGTGGACTCAGCTTCTCGAGTATTTCCCTTGTTAGCAAAGGGTTGTACAGATAACCTCTTCTGTCTATGGTATTAAGTACGCAGATCGTGTTCTGTACTTTTATAGCGAAGCTATTTAGGTCGCTGGCCGATGCACTTGGCTTTGGCATTTTCTTCATTTCTTCCAGCGCCTTGTCTATTATTACTTCTGGTCGGCCGAAGCACTGCTCCAATGTTTTAATTATGGTGTCAGGTTCGGTGGCCGCGTGCAGAAGTGCTGCCACAGCTTCTCTCGCCTCTCCCTTGAGGCAACTTCTCAACCGCTGCAGGTTCTCTGATGGCGACACACAGTACATTTTCGTTGTGTCGTAGTAGGCTGCTTTGAACGGCAGCCACTCGCTGACAGCACCGGAGAAAGTAGGAAGGTCTGTATGGCGTATTCGTGGTCTAGCCATCTTCTCTAGTGTCGCTGCTAGCTGCTCGATACTATTCCTCGCCTTAGTCGGCGTAGGTGACCTTCGGCGCGGCGCGTCGGAACGCTGTTGCATTCGTTCCTCGCGAGTTTCTGTGTCACGGCCCCCCTCCCCCCGTGACTCAAGAGGGTTGGTGCGTAGCCACTGATCCACTCTATATTGCTGGCATTCTTCCTGCATTGGATCGTGAATGCTTTCTTGATCATCTTGGATCACTGATACCTCGGCAGCCAATCTCTTCTTCACTAAGTCTGCCTCGAGTTCTAGTTCCTTTCGGCGAATGTTCGCCAACTTTTCTGCTGCCTCCAATTCGGCTAGCCGTAGCCGCGTCGTCGCACTGGTGGTGGACCTCACTGACCGCGGCGGCGATCGGGTAGGTCGTCGCTCAGACGATGGTCCCGCCGTCGCGACGTGCGTGGTCGTCGTAGGTCCGGTCATACTCTCCGCCTGTGGCGACGCCGGAGGGTTAAGCGACACTCGTCGTAAGCGCTCCCGTTCGATTCGTTCCGCTTCCCGGCGACGAACTGACACCAGCAATTCTTCGTCCCTTCGTTCTAGGGCCCGCCGTTGCTCTTCCAACTCAGCCAAGTCACTTTGACTGCGGGTGACGACCATTTTGTTCCGTAAATGGCTGGCACAGTGACTTGTTGGAAAGTTCTCGACGCACGTAGAATTGCAGGTCGTAACCGGTTCGGACTTCTTCGTGCTCCCAGTCGCAGATTCTTCAAGCCTCGGATCCGGCTCGAAGGACCAGAAAAGACTGTTGTGGAGCTAGTGGACTGTATATTTTGAAGGTTTCTGTTTCGGTTTTCTTTCTTGTTCTTATTCGTCTTCAATAAAACTCATACGTTATCCAGTATACATTTATTGCACAAGTTTCGAGTGATTGGGGCCCATTCACAGGAAACGACTGATCGTCGACGTCTGTGAACGACTGCTCGATAGAGGCTACCATGAGCGACTAACGCGAGCGACTGCCTTAGGGTCTATTCACAAGGAACGACAATCGTCGACTTCTGTGAATGACAGCTCGATAGAGGCTACCATGAGCGACTAACGCGAGCGACTGCCTTAGGGTCTATTCACAAGGAACGACAATCGTCGACTTCTGTGAATGACAGCTCGATAGAGGCTACCATGAGCGACTAACGCGAGCGACTGCCTTAGGGTCTATTCACAAGGAACGACAATCGTCGACTTCTGTGAATGACAGCTCGATAGAGGCTACCATGAGCGACTAACGCGAGCGACTGCCTTAGGGTCTATTCACAAGGAACGACAATCGTCGACTTCTGTGAATGACAGCTCGATAGAGGCTACCATGAGCGACTAACGCGAGCGACTGCCTTAGGGTCTATTCACAAGGAACGACAATCGTCGACTTCTGTGAATGACAGCTCGATAGAGGCTACCATGAGCGACTAACGCGAGCGACTGCCTTAGGGTCTATTCACAAGGAACGACAATCGTCGACTTCTGTGAATGACAGCTCGATAGAGGCTACCATGAGCGACTAACGCGAGCGACTGCCTTAGGGTCTATTCACAAGGAACGACAATCGTCGACTTCTGTGAATGACAGCTCGATAGAGGCTACCATGAGCGACTAACGCGAGCGACTGCCTTAGGGTCTATTCACAAGGAACGACAATCGTCGACTTCTGTGAATGACAGCTCGATAGAGGCTACCATGAGCGACTAACGCGAGCGACTGCCTTAGGGTCTATTCACAAGGAACGACAATCGTCGACTTCTGTGAATGACAGCTCGATAGAGGCTACCATGAGCGACTAACGCGAGCGACTGCCTTAGGGTCTATTCACAAGGAACGACAATCGTCGACTTCTGTGAATGACAGCTCGATAGAGGCTACCATGAGCGACTAACGCGAGCGACTGCCTTGAGGTCTATTCACAAGGAACGACAATCGTCGACTTCTGTGAATGACAGCTCGATAGAGGCTACCATGAGCGACTAACGCGAGCGACTGCCTTAGGGTCTATTCACAAGGAACGACAATCGTCGACTTCTGTGAATGACAGCTCGATAGAGGCTACCATGAGCGACTAACGCGAGCGACTGCCTTAGGGTCTATTCACAAGGAACGACAATCGTCGACTTCTGTGAATGACAGCTCGATAGAGGCTACCATGAGCGACTAACGCGAGCGACTGCCTTAGGGTCTATTCACAAGGAACGACAATCGTCGACTTCTGTGAATGACAGCTCGATAGAGGCTACCATGAGCGACTAACGCGAGCGACTGCCTTGAGGTCTATTCACAGGGAACGACGATCGTCGACTTCTGTGAAAGACTGCTCGTTAGCTACTACCATGAGTTACTAATGCGAGCGACTGTCCTTGAGCTACTCTTGCGAGTGACTGTTCTTGAGCTACTCTTGCGAGTGACTGTCCTTGACCGCTCTGAGGCCTCCTTTTATAGGCGACAACGGCCAATCAGGACGCTTGAATTTCCATACGGCCCCGGCAACCAATCAGAGAGCCGGATTCATTCTGACTTCTAAAATTCGTGCCGTATGCAAACTCTCGCTACTTAATCTATACAATTTATAGTTATCCTACTTTCAATAAGGTTTTAAAACAACTTAATCAATTTTATATCTAGTAAAAGTAGTCCTTGTTGCCGGTGAAGCCCGATTTACAATTTGTTCACCGGCAGCGCCATCTAGTGTAATATTTACAAACTATGCTTGAGTTAAATCAACTCGGCGTCCGTAACAATACCAATACTTTTTTTAACAAATATAATTTAACATGACAAATTTATTAAAAACATATTGAATAAATATAAATTCATTACACTTTGTTAGTTAAAACCATTTGACATCGGCGGGGCATCGACGCAAGCAAATCATTGCACGTTTCTAAAGGAATATTATTCCAAACAGCTCGGAATTCGTTGAACAGCTGATTTTAGTAAAGTATTGGTTTTTCTTGGTTTCGAATCGAGTCGTTATCTTGTTGAAACGTCCACGACACTGGCAACACTTCTTCAGCATGCGGTATCATCGTCTCTTCTAATATTTATTTATATTGAAACTGGTCTAGTCTTCCTTATTTCTTTCTATAGACCCTCCTCCATGTCCTGAGAAACAGCCACAAATTTTGCATATTGCCTCTATTGAATTTTAGGTAGGGGCTGATAATAAAAACACTCAGTCACTTGTAAACTAATTTTATATTTCCTTTTAAAAAAACTTGGAAGTAATACGTCTGGATCCTACCACACAGTATGACAGAAGGAATGAATGAATGCGTTAGAGATTGATTGAAGTTAAATACCAAGATGGCGGTTCGAATGTATCATTCTAAGAACTGTCAATCTTTAGTCAATACAAAGATTGTTTTTTGCAATCTCAATTGAATAAATCAACACGCCCCCTCAAAAAATAATCTGGAGTATAATAACAATCTTCCTAACCAGAACTGTATATCTTCCAAGTAGGTCTGGGAAAAATACAATTATAATTATGATCCAACATTTGTTGCTTGGATAAGGAAAACCCAGTAAAACCTTATCAGATCATTTCATCAAAACAATCAATAATAATATAATCAATATAACAGTAGGAACATCAATGACAAATCACAACATAAGTTTAAAAATCATAACTCTTTACTGCAAGCCCATATTTTGTGTCATTTCGTGGAACGTCACTGCAGGCAACGGCTTTGTCAGTGCATCTGCCAATTGTTGACCTGTGGGAATGTAATTAAGCTTGATTACATTTTTCTCTATTTGTTCCCTAGAAAAATGATACTTTATATCTATGTGTTTTGTCCGCTTATGATTAGTCGGATTGTTTGCTATGCTAATACAGCCATTATTGTCCTCATATATTATAATAGGAGTAGGAATAATAATATGAATACTATTTGCTAAGGACTTAAGCCGTAAGGCTTCTTTGACAGCTTCATATAAAGCCATATACTCAGCCTCAGTGGAAGAGGCTGCAACTGACTGTTGTTTCTTAGTATTCCAGGTTATTGTACATTTCTCAAATAATTTAAATATATACCCGGTTGTACTCTTTCTGTCATTTGTATCATTACCCCCCCAATCGGAGTCTACATAACCAGTTAAGATCTGATTATACTCACACCTCTTGTAAATTAGTTTCAAATCACTTGTGCCTTTTAAATATCTAAGTACCCTTTTAAGACATTTCCACAATTCTTTATTATTTTTATTTGTATACCTACTCAGTATATTAACACTAGTACTCAAGTCGGGTCGAGTACATAACATTATATACATCAGACAACCTATTACATTACGACATGGAGCATTGTAATTATCGTCTGAATTTAGTGCTTCATAATCAAGTTTGCTCTCTAAAGGCGTTTTTACAGGTTTACAATCCTGCATGCCAAATTTAGCTAAAATTGTTTTAATATAAGCACTTTGATCTAACATCAACATATCATTAGAACGAGTGACTTTAATTCCGAGAAACAATTTTATTTCTTGCAAATCTGTCATCTTAAATTTACTCATTAAATACATTTTAAAATCATCTATTGTTATTTTATTAGCACTAATTATAACCAAATCGTCAACATAAAGTATCACATAAATATTACTTTGTATATCTCCTTTATTTAGTATATAAATACACCTATCTACTGATGAATTTTGAAAACCTTTCTCTTTAAGTGACTGCTCAAAAATTTCAAACCAACACCTAGCTGCCTGCTTAAGCCCATATAACGCTTTATTTAGTTTGCACACATAATCCTTTTTGCAAGATATACCCTCTGGAACTTTCATATAAATCTCTTCTTTTAATTCCCCGTTAAGAAATGCAGTTTTTACATCCATATGGTGAATTAGCAATTTATATTGATTAGCAAAAGCAATAAGGAACCTAAAACTAGCTATTCTGGCAACAGGTGCAAAGGTCTCATTATAATCAATGAGATATTGCTGACTAAAGCCCCTAGCAACAAGTCTAGCTTTGTAACGTAAAGGTTTTCCGAATTCATCATTTTTGATACTAAAAATCCATTTGCAATCTACAATATTTTTACCATTCGGTCGCGGTACCAAAGACCATGTTTTATTTAATAATAATGAATTTAATTCGTCATCAATTGCACTTTCCCACTGAGCTCTATCATGTCGAGTTTTAATCTCAAGAAATGAATTTGGTACATCATACAAAATTGTTTGAGTACACATAAGGTAATCATCGAATTTTTTAGAAGGAACAGAAGGACGACCCTTGAGTCTATCACTCCTACGAAGCTCAACATTACTGTTTGTATTGTCATCACCAATGACGGAACGTGTATTTATTTGCTCCGATTCTATTGTGTCGTGGTTACTTTTGCGAATTTTATGAGGACTCTCATAATCATCAGATTTAGAACTATCTGATTCACCCCTGTCAGTATTTTGAGACTTCATTGACTTACAATTCTTGTCAATGTTAATATCTACACGAGAATTTACAACATTCTCTTCAGGCTGCAATATTGGCCTGGATTGAAGAAAATTGGTCTCATCAACAATAACATCTCTGACAGTAATAAATTTTTCGCATTCAGGATTCCAAACTTTATATCCATTTGGTTCGTATCCCATAAGTATACCTTTCCACGACTTAACATCGAATTTCGTTTTAAAAATTTTATCATGCACATAAACAGTAGAACCAAAAACTTTTAAATATTTTATCTGTGGTTTTCTATTATGCCACATTTCAAATGGTGTTTTGGATGATTTTATAGCATTTGTTGGAGTTAAATTAATTAAATACACAGCGGTTAACACAGCTTCACCCCAAAATAATTTTGGAAGATTTGCACCATTTAAAATAGAACGAGCTTTTTCAGTAATACTTCTTACCATTCGTTCGGAAACACCATTTAATTGAGGTGTTCTTGGAACTGTGAAATGATAAGTTATTCCCTTTTCAACACAATAATCTTTCATATCGTTAGATAAATATTCTCTACCATTATCACAATATAAGTAAACTATTTTTAAATTGAATCTCGCCTCGCTTTTTGACACAAAATCTTTAAATGCAGAAAACACGTCTGATTTATGCGTTAATAGATACACAACACAGTAGTGAGTATACTGATCAACAAATAAAACAAAATAATTTTTGTTGTTAATTGTTGAAGGAGTGATTGGACCGCATACGTCAGTATGCACAACATATAAAGGTCGCTGAATATAACTTTTATCTTTGTTCTGATTAAATGGTAGCCTACTTTGTTTTCCATAAATACAAGATTCACATAAACTATCGCCCGGTATCACTTTGTCAATCAAATTAATATCAGAAGTCATTTTATTATTTTTCAACTCTAAAAATTTACTTTTACTCATGTGACCTAACCGCTTATGCCATAACTCATAATTATTTATCATAACATTATACACTTTAGGCATAGAGCAGCTCAAATGCACAGATACCTCAAAATCCAAAGCAATTAAATTATTGATTGACCTACCTCTCATTATTATTTTACCATCTTTACATATTTGGGTGCCTCGGTGATCAAATATGACAGTGGTTCCAGCTTGTTGCAACCTTGACACAGACAACAGGTTGTAGGGAGCCTCGGGGCAGAAAAGAACATCCTCCAATGTCCCTCGAACACCCATATTGCTAATGACGTGTAATGTTCCTCTCTTGTTAGCTGAAATGAAATGCCCTTGTTTAGCAATTGAAATTTTTATAGGAATAGATAAATCAACAGAATTAATAAATAGATCTTCCCTGTTGATTATATGGTCCGATGCTCCGGAATCTAACAGGAATGTGATCTTCCGTTCGGCTGCGTCCACGTTGTATTCACCGGTCATGAATGCAAAACCAGAAAAATCTGCTGATGACTGAGCTGATGCGGAAGGCTGATTAATATCGACTGCTTGTACTGTCCTCAGCCTGTCCGTAGATTTCGGTTGATTTAATCGCTTGAAATAATAACAGTCGTTTTTCACATGTCCTTTCCGGCCACAATGATAACATTTTGCAATATTAAACTTCTTCCTTGTATTCTGATCTTTCTGGTTGTTACTGAATGTATGATTTTCAAAATTCCTTTTTCTAAACTGTCTCTTCTTGCCTTCAGCAGCAGCTTGTAAAACTTTAGCACTCGTATCATTGGATTCATTCTTCAGTTTGACCTCGTGGTCCAGGAGCCTCGTTTTTACAAAGGCTAAGGTCAGGTTATCTTCTGACAAAGTTTCGATAGCAGTTATAACACCATCATAACTTGAAGGAAGTGTTAAAAGTAAATGAGCGACTTTGTCGGTTTCTTCAAGTTTAGCGCCAGCCGCAAGCAACTCAGTGATTAAGTCGTCAAACGCAGCAAAGTGTCTAATCAAAGTAACATCACCTTGCAGTTTCATGCCCAACAATTTTTTTCTTAACGCCAACTGAGTAGCAATACTCTTACGTTCATAAAGTGCATCCAAACTTTTTAAAATATCCTTCGCCGTACTATCTTCATTTGCAAAACCAAGGTAAGAATCCGATAAATACTCGACGATTATACTTTTTGTAATTCGGTTACTTTTGTCCCATGAACTGTCTTGAATAATTGGATCACTTTCAATTACTTTTAAAACGTTCATTTCGCTTAACAAAGCACGTATTCTAAATTTCCAAATACTATACTTCTCGCCGTCGAACGGTTTTATATTTCGTTTTAATTTTAAGTCCATTTTCTTTGTTCGGCAATAACGGTTATTATTTGAATAGAGATGAATTTAACAGTGGAAATTATTTAACACTCGCGCACACTGGGCCCATAACCTATTGAATTTTAGGTAGGGGCTGATAATAAAAACACTCAGTACTTGTAAACTAATTTTATATTTCCTTTTTAAAAAAACTTGGAAGTAATACGTCTGGATCCTACCACACAGTATGACAGAAGGAATGAATGAATGCGTTAGAGATTGATTGAAGTTAAATACCAAGATGGCGGCTCGAATGTATCATTCTAAGAACTGTCAATCTTTAGTCAATACAAAGATTGTTTTTTGCAATCTCAATTGAATAAATCAACAGCCTCCTCCATGTTTCACCTGCTTTTTTGTGTGTTTTGGATTCAGGGTCGAATTCATAGGCCTTCGGACGTATTGTCTGCCATTTGAAGAAATTAAATTTATCTTGGTCTCACCAGAAAATAGCACATTTTTCCATTGAGCAACAGTCCAAACTTTCTTGCAAACTCCAGTCTGGCTTATTTTCTTTCTTCAGTAACGGACCTATACGTGCAACTCTCTCCCTACACGTTTTGCCTCCACTATATGCCTTCTGACCGTCCTGGCTGATACTCCAGCATTCAATTCTGGTCTAATAACTTCGCTCTTGATATAACCGGAGTCTTTAAAAGGGGTTTTTCTTGGCGAGAGCAATCATTCTGCGACCATCATCGTGTCGAAATGTTCTCATGACCTCCAGCAGAGCTGTCAATACAACCTCAAGTGCTACGACAGTTATCAAAGCGACGGCACGCTGCAACTACAAAAAGAGTTCGTATTTCTACCTCGGCCGCATTATTTGAGAAAAATCAATGACTATGCGAAACTACATGACATTTGAAGAATATTTTCGCGAAACGTCAACGGTACAGATTCTGATTGTAAGAAACGGGAACCACCGCGCGCTGTCAACTAAATTCCACGCGGACGGAATCGCGGGAAGCAGCTAGTTTCAAATAATAACAGACAAGTGCGAGTGGGACGCTTCCGACGAGGGTTCTGTAAGTGAGATAATGTGCATATCGAGATTATTTTCTGTACTACGACTACGTGGTGGCAGTACTAGTACTGACAAACAGATTGACCGACGGACAACAGACTGACCTCTGACCTGAAACTATTTATTTATGAGTAGAGAAACCGGTCGAGTGCGGTCGGAGTCTTTACCGAGGGTTCCGTACAAACCTGTTGCTTGAATATATTAAAAAAAAACAGGATTTTGATTCCCTAGGAGAGGTGTCGAAAACTTGTAGCGATAAAACAGCTGTATCTTTTTATTGCGTTGTCTTAGAAGTTTAATTTTTACAGCTTTAGGAGACTGTAGGCCTGAGTATCCGGTATAAATATCAGCTTGATACCATCAAGCGTTTCTGCGAAAAAAGGACTTGACGGACAGACAAGCGAAAAGGCAACAAACTGATGCTAGAAGGGTTCCGCTATATGGCTTTCGAGGTACGGAACCTTAAAAACCACGGGAAGTCAGTTTTTTTTGCAATTTTATAAAATTTCTTCTTTGGATCATATCTCCGAATCTATCCGGTCTATAAGTGAGAAAAAAAATCCTGAGCGTCTCTGATAGCTGTATTTTGTAAATCCACTTCATTTTTGCCGATTTTTTAAAATATTTTTTATTGAGTTTAGCGCCATCTATTATACCATTGCTGAACCAACTCGCTAGAGGTGTAGAGCGCGACTAGACGCCACGTCAACACTAACGTTGGCGATGGAAGGAGTTGTGTATCGTAGTATCGCGCCTTTGTCACAGATGGCGCTATTCGCAGTTAAAATAATAAATGTGAGTCAGACTCGACCATGACGGGTTCCGTAGCAGAAATTAATATTATATTGGTTTCTCGGAGCTACGCGACCAAAAATCCACCAAATCTGGTCAGGCCGCTTGTTTAAGAAGCAATTGTTTCTTTGAATCTATTGCATCTACGAGTTCTCATTTTCAAATCAAACCCAAATGTCTCCTCACCACCGCCACAGCCAAGTCCTCAAAGTAACCTTCACTCTTCTACATACACACAGTCCGGTACATGATGAAGACTCAGCCTCGAGTAGTGTTCAGTCATACATTTCACAGTTTGCACCTGATTCTAATGATCATTCAGAAGTTTATATTTGCCAGGAGGACAAATTAAATTCATGCTGCCAATGCATTAAAAAAATGAAAAGAAAAATGCATTAACACTAAAATAACATTGTATTTTGATCAAAATAAACACCCTCTGAAATTACTTATTTTGTTAACGTACCTCAAAGTTACAGCGAGTCTCTCTTCAGCTGGCACAGACAATCAATAAGTTCACATTTTCATAAATTTCTACTGTCAGGATTGTCATATTGACGTTGTGTATGTAATTACGTTAATTATGCTGCAATCCTTAAATAGCGGTCCGAGAAAGCTTCTACCTATTGTAACGAGCATCTTCAAAGGCGAGAAAGTGATTTAAATCTGACAAATGTACGCAAAAATACGAACATTTACAGTGAGTATTCATTGTTATTATCTTCACCCATAATAACAAAGCGTGAACACTGTCTTGGATTTAGTTTTTGAGATGTAAATATTTCAATTAAAACCTTACCCGTAATGTATTTTGAAATCTTGTGTGTCTCAATTATTTTGTACTAGCGATCCGCCCCGGCTTCGCACGGGAGCAGTGCTAATATACGCCACAGAATTTTTTAACGTTCTTTATCTTGATAAGGATTCATACCATCGTCGTTGCATCGGAATAAACGTTTGAAATGTGAAAAATAGAATAGTTGTATTTATTTTGATTTTGATAAGGATTACTATCTCAACACAGACAGCTTCGCAAAGATTTTTGGTTTTGGAATAAAATTATTAGCCAAAAAAATGGTGAGTCAACCTTAAAAGATAGGTATATGCTGTGTGAGACTTTTTTGTAGATCATTTTATGGTGTACAAAATTGTAGAACTTTATTTGATGTAGCTCTTGCGGTTAAGCCAGCGTTGCAATGAAAGCGTAAAAAAATTGTGAATACATTTGAAATCGCTAAAATTGACTTTGTTCCTGCACGAAAACATGCATAGATTATACTTAAAAAGTAAAAAAAACCTTCCTCATAAAACACTTTATCTATTAAAGAAAACCGCATCAAAATCCGTCGAGTGGTTTCGAAAATTTAAGTGTTCAAGGAGAAATAGGGACAGAAAAAGCGGTCCTTTTTTATAATATGTAGTGATTTGACGTTCAAAAGCGCCATATACTGGTCTAATTGAAATAAAGAATTTGACTTTGACACTATATTTATAAAAAAAAATCCTTTGAGAATTCTGAGATCAGAGCGTTTAACAAACAAACTAAAAATTCACAAAAGCTAAAAAAGACGCAAGTAATTCATTTCCACGTAAAGAGAGAGAGAACGGTATACAAGAAAACATTATTTTATTGAAATTTCACGTTTTGATATCCCAAGCTGTGAGACTTGAACAGAAGCAAAAGACACGCCAGTGACGTCATGTCAAAAATGAAAGAGATAGATATGATATTAGAACGAGATAAAAAAGTGTATTTTATCCTTTAGTGTGAAATAAATCTTCCACAGCAAATTGTACCAGTGACGCCGAGAAAACCAAAACACACGTCAGTGACGTCATGCCGAAAAGGAAAGAGACAGTGTAAGAGATAAAAAAGAGATAGATATAAGTGCCTGATAATTTAAAAAAGAATTTTAAAATATATTGTTCGAATTCCGGCGTTACTTAAACTATGTGGAGCTATTTGCCGGGAAAAAAATATTAAATAAATTTATAATTTCATCATGCATGCTAAATTAAACCTTAAGTTATAAGGAATAGGTCTCACTTTGAAAAAGAACCTTAATATTAAAATGATCAATTAATTTCTTATTTGTCTGAGGATGCTCAGAATACCATTTTATTTTGTATTTAAAACAGTTTATTCGTAATTGAACTTTACCCTTTAACAATAAAGTGTATTTTACATTAATGAAGACTAAAATAACTTTTAATATGGAATGTATTTTCTCATATTTTAATGTAAGAGTTTGTCATTTTAAACTCGATTGAGGCACGAAGGTTTTTAAGATTTAAAAATAAGCACGAAAGTAATGTTTAATTTTGACTCGCTCTTT
>NW_020799833.1:0-25438 GCF_003590095.1 Trichoplusia ni
AAGACCGATACTGCGGACCATATTATTACCAAATTTTACCCTTACTTTGCCATCCTTACATTTATAGGAGATTGTATTGCGTTTAAGTAGCCTATATCGATACATTGGATATGGTATCATGTGGCCAAGAAGGCTTATCATCATTTTAAAGTAATGTTATTGGTGTTGTAGAGAATGATGCCGGTATCACCGCGTTCTATGATGCCGACTGATAGTAGATTTGTGAGGACAATGTTTAATAACACTAGTATTTTTACTAACATTTTTTGAACGACTCCTGCAATGTATCGCTAAACTGGTGTTAGAAAAGACAACATGGCAAAAGTTTAACCAATAGTATTTAAAACAAATATATTATTTTCACGGTTCATTGCATCCTGTAAATATGCCTAACAGTAGGCATATTTACAGGATGCAAGATAAAGTGATATATTCGTATGAATATCAGATACGAATACGAATGTGAGTTCGTTTGTCTATTTCTTACACATCAGAGACCTCTCTTATCTCATCCAGAATTCTCAGAACAATTAAATCGAATGAAATGGTGGAGCAATGTTAGAAGTTTTATATTAATAGTAAAATTACACAATTATTATAGGTACGAGATTTTTTTTCAAAAGAGCCTTTTTTAATAAATTCTACTAATTTCAAATTTGACTGAACTGTACATACATTGATATGTTCTAATACATTATGTACACGTATATTTAATTACAAAATAAATATAATGTCCTCTATCTTTAGTTCCTCCGGTCTGATGACTGGTCCTTTGATCCTATCACCGCTGGTCCTCCTAATAGAATGTAATCGTCAGTTGAATGTTGTAAGCGATGTTTTATTACGGTACTCATTAGCCTGAGTGGTCGCCTTCAACCAGAGCCCTTCCAATTTGTCTCGCACGCGTTTGTGGATAATTTCAGGCACGTCATTTTTCGACTGGCGTTATAAGGTAGAGTCGCCAGCAAAGATCCATGAACTCTCTCTTTCATAAAGATTTTAACGCAAAAAATAAAAAATAGTTGGAATATAAAACTGAGAATCTATAATAAATAGCTGAACCCAAATATCAAAAATGAGTAAAACTATTTCGCATACTGTATTGACTTTTGTTGCTGGCCGTAAATAGTAACGACGTGCTCCTAAAATGTATAAGGAAACAATGAAAAATATTTGCTAATTTGCATGTATGTGTGTTGTTCGCGCAGTATTCTTTTAAAGAGTGAAATATGTTTGTTTCTTACCGAAAGAAATTAGTTTACATAAATTGGAAGTTTTTATTTGTGAATACGCATGCCAATAAACTAAAGTGAAAATAAATAAAAACATTTTTTACGACTTAAAACTTAACACAGTACATAATATAAAGGCATCTGACAAGAAGGATAATAAAAAAATTAATCAGCTGAAGCTGTGCCAGTACCACCGTACTGTGAGCTCTCGCAAAACTATTGATACAAGTATTTTTCAGATGTTTATTACACCTCGGTTGTAAGAGATTTTACACAATTTTAATTCTTTGATTTTCTAAGACACTCCTTGACTAAAAAACCTTTAAGAAAATCAATATGTAAGTTAGACTGAAATGAAAGTCTACAATTTTTAATGACTAGAAGCACATTAAAACTCCAATGATATTTCAATACCTCTAAACGAAGTACAACCCTGTAAAGTTATCCACAAATATTTATTCAAATCTCCTGATAGCCAATGTGTTTGTTTATCATCCATTGGTATCTATTAATCCCTCACACACCATCCTTTGTTTCCCACACGATTGTTGCCCGGGTCAAAGGACCGGCATTTATATCCACAACCGGTCGATAATACCCTGTAGCGTACATTTTAATTGTCATTACCAGGGTTACTCAGATTATCAGGGTGGCATGATTAAAAACCCTTCGTAATACCCGGCCGGGTACTGTTCCATTTTTTATAATTAGCGACCCGTTTTTAATTGTAAACGAATTTTTGTTTTTTGGATGTAGGGTTATTGGTTGTTTCGATGATATTATTGATTTTTTATATGCCTTCTATACTTTTATGTAGGACTAAGTGAAGAGTTTTTTTTTTATAAGGGTCTATATCTTTCTAAATTTTTATTTAATTTTGATAAAAATGTATGGTGCTAAAGATCAATAACGAAATTATTACAGCGTCAATTTGTGCAACGACAAACGACAATTGTATAACGGAGTTTTAATATCAGCAAGTCGAAAATTAAACTACTTGAAATTTCTAGCCTAAATAAAAAAAAAAACAGAATATTTTTGGTACCACTTAATATTATCTTCCTTCGAAGTTGGAATCAAACCTTATTTTAATTAACATTAAATGAGTACTGACATTTAAGAAAATCCAACGCTTCAATAAGTCTTAAAGGGTCTTTAAGAATCTTTGTAACAAATTACAATTATCACGGCTATTGTGAAAATATTTAATAACTTATCCAAAATTACCACGACATCTAAAATGTTTGACAGTTAATTTAATTAAGTATTTAATTTCGAATATGAAAACTACTTCAATCGAAAAATTAATTAAATTTATTCTAATGTGAGTATTAAATATGCTGTGATATGTTAAGTCTTTCAGTATCCAGACCCTATAAAATACGCTTTTCAGCTGAAACATACTGCTAGGAAAATGCTAGAGGAATAAAAAATCTTTTTCAAAGGAGAACCTATTTTTTGTAGAGTCGAAGTGTAGAGCTGTCGCTTAAACGCTGAGAAAGATATATTGCGGATTAAAGTCGGTAGAAACCACGACTTTACATTGCCTTGAAAATGTTTTTTCGTTCGTTCGTAAGACAAAGAGACGAATGCAAATTATTTTGTATGATTTCATAAGATAGAGGTTCTCTATTCGGTCAATTTGATCGACTTCTGGTATAACCGGATAGCGGATGCAGTTATGTACCAGTATTATCTTATATAACGATACGATAAATAAGAGTTGAGATGAATGGACCAGAGGCAAGCAACAAATGCAATGTAATTTTTATTCGTTTACAATTTTTTTTTTTTAAATTCCTTAGGAATTACGTTACCTACGATCAGTTCATTTCAACTTTGAGATAGACTCAAAGTTTGATATATTATTTTTCGTAAAAAGTTTTAATAAATACAAAGTCACTGTAAATAATTAATAAATCTTTTGAATATTTTAGAAAGTCACAGATATGAATCAAAGGTGTGTTTAAAATTATATGTCTGTAACTTTACACATCATATGAACACTGTTTAGGTATAAGGCTTTTTGACCTCAATTAAATTGTTCTAGGTCTCTAGCTTCATATCAAGACTACAAAACATGTACGACCCCTGTCAACCTTTTAGAGGAAAAGTAAAATAATTTATAATATTCCTCACGAATATAATTTCTAAATACAAGATGTTTTATATTATTTGAAGTAATTTTTTCCATCGTTATTTTCTCTGTTTGATATTATAACATTAATTTCATATACGTAAAAAGTTATACAATAAAATATTTAAATTCAACACTGCAAAACATGTGACTCTAAAATATTTTTTAATATTAAAATATTAAACTGTTAGATCTCCAAACTTCTTTTGGACATACGTGTAATCAAGACAAGTCATTTATATTATTTCTTTACAAATTAGTTATTTACTCTTCATAAATAAAATAAGTTTTCAGGTAATCATAGCACATAAAAAATTGTCTGAAAGAACCTGAAGGTAAATTTAAATTTAAGTAAAACTACTAAAGGCAAAGAATCACTAAACCAACTCGCTTACAAAAACATTAACACGGACGTATTAATTTAACGTACTCCGGAAAATTGTAACCAACTAAACAAGCCGTAAATTAATTATGACAAGACAATTACACGCCGGCTTAAACATCATTAAAAATATGGACGCCCATGATGCTACAATTAAAACAACGCCTTTGAATACCCACTATTTAAAAATTAAAAGGAATAAAAGTTAAGACTTACCTTTTATTCAATACACATGTCATCACTCAACCAATCAAATAACACTTTTCTTTTATTTTTTGATTCACGTCACTTCACGTTTCGCGCGATTCATACGCGAATACGCCGCGTTTCGGTACGCGCTCGGTACCCTACGGGGCCTATACGATACTGGCATATAAGTACGAAACAAGGCGGGCGAAGTTTCCACCGCATGCGTATTGGGAGGAACGTCAGGTGTTTTAACTATTTTGGTCCCTAAAAGTCCTTTTTGTACTATGTTGAAGTTTTGAAGTTTGACTAATTTTTGTTTTCATTGATAGTTTTCTTTTAATGGTTTCTTTGACTTATATTGGCTTTTTATGAATAGGAATTTAAGTAGCGATAACGAGAATTTGATAAGATTAATTATTAATATAGGTACTCGTATTTTATTTCATCAACAAAACTGTGGTAGAGTTCATAATAATGACTAATTTGTACGCGACGAGCTGCGGGTTTGATATCGTATGAGGCAAAGTTTACATTTGTGTGGTTTACCAATGGGTCCAGTTGTTTCGAGCATAAGATTTAACTGATTCTGAAATATTTAACATAAGTATTAAATTCTTTGTAGATTGGCCCTACCTACATTTTGACTATAGCGGAAATAGTTCAACCTCTACATCTGTAAAAAAGCTGTCACAGTTTATTAGCTACAGCTTGGTAACAGACTGACAGAAATCAGAGTCTAAGGCTTTCTTTTTCACCCTTTCGGTACACAGCCATTAAAACGATAAACAAAATATAGATCTTTTTTTACCAATCAGTTTCAAACTGCATATCAAATTCAGGGGTCAAGGTCTGTTAAAATATCCAGACAAATACATTTTTTTGGCAACACGATCGGAGCAGTGCAGTTTCAAGGGCGCCTAGTTTGTCCGGCACGTGCCTATCTGAACTAAAAATATTTGCAGAATAGATTTTCTCGGAAATCTATACGCGTAGTAAAATTTTACCCCATATGCTTCTAGTTTTGACAGTTTTAGAAATTTACTCTTGGAGATCTTTTACGAGTTCTTAAAGTAGGTAAACTATTGTACATGAGAAAGCGAGATGAATCTAATAATATTTCGTCCGTCAGACAGGTTTCTTAAAAATATTGAATACGTATTTATATTTCATTTTATTACATGCTCAAAACGTAAGGAAGATAAAAAACAATTAAGTATGGTAGTAGGGGCCAGTAATATCACTTGCTAGAAAAAACGTACTGATAAGTGACATCACACAAGGTTTCAAATCACGGTATCGCCTCTATTTTATGTTTACAAGAAAAAAAAATGTCACAATATTTTTCGGAAATCTGACCGTTGAATGACGGACTGAACAATTTTTTTGTTAAGATTGGTCACAAAATATGCACAAACACAAAAAAGTAAGTATTCATTTTCCTCTTTCATTGTAACGTCTTTTACTACCTACCTTTATTACTAGGTAGTGAAATTGTTCTAGTCTAGATCGTTCCACACATTGTAAGGAATAGCAGGCGGTCATGGCCATCCGGGAGTTAAATGCAAATAGTTCAACTGTTTGTTCAAACAGTTAGTTCCCTAACATTTTAGTGGTCAAATTAAATATGGAATTTACGAACCTTAGATTGTAGAACATGTGGGTGGTTTATTTGGTTTAAGTGTCTAAAAAAGTCTGTCCGATCCTATCTGATTTGTTTTGACTTGTCATTTTTGTTATGAAAAACATATGGAATTATTAATTTAATGATGTTTACCTACCGAATTGTAGGCTGTCTTTGTGGATAATTTAGCAATGTACTAAACAAATTACATTTATAGTATCAGTGATTCGACTACTCACCTAAATCAAAATTGACCATCGACATAGATCAACATTTGTTGCTATCTGCATGTATTCAGACCGTCATAAATATCATTTAACTTGTCAAAACAGCTATAAATTAATTTATACAATTTACAAATAATAAAAATACCTCGACAATAAAATTAAACGCGGTTCTGAAGTAGGTATCTGATTTGATCACGTGTATTGGACGAAACCAATTGCTATTAATAGCGGTATGACTCCAATCAACATACAGGCATTTGTCAAAAGAGAAACCTAATATGGCAGACTTGAGTCTAGTAACTACAATTTGAAAGATCAAACGATTTGTAACTCGAAACTCGATCTATCTGAAAACCTATTTATAGGGTTTGAGATTTTGCTTGCTACTTCACCTGCGAGGATTTTTTTTATTGCCACAAAATGGAGCTGTCTTTTATTGGAGTTAAGGTATGATAACTTAAGAGATAGACAAACAGAGTTACTTTCGATCTCACAGGGTTTGTGTGGATGTCACCACTAGAGCAAAGAAATTCGAACCTTAGGTGCCATTTGCAAAGTAATGTCATTTATATTAGGCTAATATTACATACATAGATAACCGGTCAAGTGTGACTTGGCACTTGCGAATAGGCTTTAGAAAAACCTATTTGCAATGATAATTCATAAAATTTATTACGGTAACATCAATACGTCATCATCTATAGAAATTTCAAAGGTCTGGCTATCGTTGCTAATGCATTAGAACCTGATGACAGACAGACGGAGAGCCGGACAGCGGTGCCTCAATAGTAGAGTTCCGTTTTCACCCTTTGGGAAAGGAAGGTACGACAATCAATCGAGTATTTCATATACATAATATACCTATGACGATCTTAAAAAAACAGCTCAAACAAAAAGCTAACGTTTTGCCAAGCCTAGGCCACACTTTTGCCTACAAAATATTTATAATAGATGACATACCCGTCTCAAATATAGTACTCACATAATTTTCCACCTGCCACAAAGGTACATTTTAGGCACCTTCAAAGGCGGGCACATAAAATGTCCGTGTCTATAATTTTGATGACAGATTCTTTTGTGCGTCAATATTGTGCCTTTTATGTCCAAAGAATGCTATTTAAGGAAGTTATTGTTGGAAAAAATTTCGTGTAATACCATCAGTTTTTTTGTTAGAACTTCAGGTATTTTTACAAGTTTTCCAAAGAATTCTCTGATGTTTTTAGAGTCCCCTGCATTTGAAAAGGAAGCCTTTAAATAAAATCGAGTTATACTGTAAATGTCTTTTAAGTTCTTTTTCAAACGTGTGAAGTTGAATCTATTTATTTTTAACGCATTAAAATAAGCCGTTTTTCCCCTGTGAGAAATTCAAATCCCTTAGATATTTAGAAATAATAATATTCTTTATTGCAGACCAAATGAATAAATGACCTGACAAACATTAATAGTTAAATGCGGTCTATACTTAAGAGCGATATTTTAAAGACAACTTTTTGATGGACTTCATAATTCAAGTCAATAGTAATTTTGTTCCTAAAATATTCAGTTTCTACGACGGTCAGAAAAAATAGTACGGGACCCTCTCCTATTCGCACTTGTCTTTTAGTTTAAAGGTAGACACGTTACAATGTAATCACATCGTAAAGGTTAGCTTACAACATTGTAATATTATAAATGAGTAATAAAACGTGGTTAGTGCCTTTGTATCACTTAATTAAGACTAATTTATATTCAAGTCAGTTCGATAGCTTCATCGTTTGTTAACAATAATATATAACTTTGCATTGCCAATATGTTTTTTAGCAATGGGAAAGCAAGCCACATATACCCATCATTGCTACTCCTTAAACAGATCAGTTAACCAGGATCAACAATAATACCTAACCAAAGAAAACCACCCAGCATTTGTTTTAAGTTTAAAGTGTCAAAAGGAAACGCTTGTCTTGAAACACATTTTTTTCCGGGGTAAAACGCTAATGACTTCAACCCAAGTCGTGTTTACATGTCGGACTTCCAGCAATTAAAAACACCCTGGCTCCATATTATTAGTTGCGACAGGGTGCTCTGGGATTTTTTTTGGCAAAAAAAAACTATAGTAAAGACCACAGATCAATTCACAGAATAACGTACCTATTTAAAACTACAAAAGTATTTTCTGTTAACCCAAAATGGTTCCAAAGGTGGTCGAATTATCAGAGAAGCACAAATCCTACATAATTCTATTTTTGTATCTCCCCGATAGATATTAAATGTGTCTACATAAATATTGTTCTATATCAAATATCTCATAAATTAGATTTATGTTTGGCAGATTGGTATATGGGTTTAGTCTTGCAAACAAAAGAGTTTTTAATCTAGTGTGTCATATACAATAGAATAGAAAATATTTATTCGCGTAAAATGTAAGTTACATAGTGATGGAAATTAGAAATTAAACAGTACCGGAAACATTTTGTCGGTCCCCCGTTAATGCATACACAATTCAAAAAAGACAGTCCACCACGCCAAATTCACTATGCACGACATGTCGCGGGTTCGATTCCCGCGTAGAAATTGCGACCGCGAATGCTTATTCTGAGTCTGGGTGTCTTGTGCATGTGATTTGTATGTTTGTAAAACCCCCGCGACACAAGGATTAAATTCCTTACAACGGCAGTATTTTTTTAAATACAAGCTGTCGATGACGTGTGCGACAACTGTCATAAAATCCCTACAGCCTGAAATGACTGAATAGATTTAGATCATATTTTGATGGAGTCTTAAAAACCTCGTTATTTTGTTTACTACGATCTTTGATGTCCAGTTTATGGAGGCTTCGTTATGGATGATAGTTCTAGGTTTATGGTTGATGGTACTATTGAGCTAGGCTTGAAAATAAATAGCTTTATCATATTTTAGGGTTACATACCCAAAAGCTAAGATCGGAATCCATTTACTAAGGCGCATGCCTTAGTTAATGGATTCCTTTTCTGGAATGGATTATCGCTGTCTATTCGTATGTCTGTCACCAAGTTTCAAGAACTGATTCGTTGAGTGAGCTACGAGTATAGCTAGACATAGATTCATATAGACGGGTGACATAATTTTCTTGCAAAAAAAAAAACGCAAAAGTTTGTATTATCAATTTGATGTAGGGAGGGAATTTTCATCCATTTGCTCTAGTCTCTTAGAAAGGAAACCTCAGCGTGGGGAATCCGAAGCGCACTTGACCAGTTTTTGTCGTTTCTTGATTTAGCCTATTACTGTCCCATTTAAGTTTATAGTGTTTATTCCATTTAGTATTCCTAAATATAACGTGCGCAGACTCTGTGAAAGTTTTCTTTTTCATTTTTGCCAAACAGTATCCGTAGTTGAGCTTCTTCAATATATTTACAAACGCGAAGTAAGCTATTAGCTATGATATTTCGCGCACGTTTCCTACAAGCAATCGAAGCTTATTGAGCTAAAATAGCTGTTACAAAAATGTCTTTGGCTATAACAGCTGGTTTCAGATTGCATCTTTTTATTCATGAGCACTGTCTACCCTAGTTTGGTACTATTTTTCGTATGCTAGGAGATTTAACATTTCAAAATTTTCGTCGATTTCTGATAACTTTAGTTTTGATTTGGTTTGACCAAAATTTAAGGTCATAACCGAAGCTTATATTATTACGCTAATAGCAGTGATGATAATTTTCTTGTATTTTGTCAAGGCAGTTAAAAATATCTCAGTCAGTTTTTGGGACTATTCCGTAGTAATGATAATGTATCGATTTCAAATGAAATCTTCATTTGAGATGAATTTTTAGAATATGGTAGACATAATTTGGAACAAAAAAAAAATGTTGTTCCATAATATCCAGTCGTTTCCAGAGAACAAATACTCAAATACAATATTAAAAGCATTAACTATTAATAATTATTTAGAAAGTACTGGCTGTTGCCCGCGACTTCGTCCCCGTGGGTAGAAGATATATTAAGTTATGATTTATACCTGCCCTGTTTTTTTTACATTTTCCATTGTATCTTTGCTCCTATTAGTCGCAGCGTGATGGTTTATAGCCTAAAGCCTTTCTCGATGAATGGTCTATTTAACACAAAAGGAATTTTTCAATTTGGATCAGTAGTTCCTGAGATTAGCTCGTTCAAACAAACAAACAAACTCTTCAGCTTTATATATTAGTATAATATATATAGATAAATAGAATCACCTATTCAGCCTGTATTTTATAACTTTACTTAAAACGAAATGTATAACGAGAGAGTTAGTAGGTTTTTGGTCGAGTGCTCCGTATAAACGGAATGTAGCAGTATGGCCCTTGGAACTAGACTCAAAAATACTTGTGAAAGGAATTTTAAATGATTTATTTTATTATTTTTAAGGGTAAGTTACAGGTGTTAGGAGTGGGGAGGAAGGGGGAGTCATATTACTTAGTTTAAGTTATCATTTTGGTGACAACTTTTTGTACTTGCCTATTTGAGATTTATGGAAAACAAGAAAGACAAGAAGTGACATGTCTGCAAGTCGGTATGAATAAAAGAGGAATACTGATGATGCTGACCCCTTATGATGGACAAAGCAGCGTTAAGTGTAATGGGCGCCGAAAATAAAATAATGTCTTCCATACTTTTGACATTAAATTTAGGGTAAGTTAAAGGGAGATCTGTATTTATTTTTAAACGAGCTTTCATATAACGTGAAAAAAAAACCAGAACATAGTCACTATATACCTTTTTATTTTATTTAATAGCCGTTTCTATTAAAATGTTTTTTAACTATACACAAGCTAGGTACATAAACTTTCATTCAAAGCTTTAATATCGCGGAACAAAAATATCTTCATCTAATATAAGACAATTAGGGATGCTGCGATCACCTGTATCTTCATTAAAATTGCCTTTGACGCGTTAATAAGGGGAAAATTATGTACAATAAATCTCTTTAAGGTAATATTGGGTTTTACGTTTTTGTTAAATTTGCGAGACGCGCCCTTACCTTAACAAAGGATCATGATCGTTAATTATCACTTTTTTGCATAGCTTCAATTACAACGTACTCTTCGGATAATGAATCTTATACGATATTTTTGGTTAAATATGGTTTGGTTGGTTTTGACAAAACTCTTATTTGTAGTAACCAACTTGGCAAATATTAAAAAAAAAGAAAATCGTTTACCTTCTTACAAATCACTGTAAGACCGGATGTCAATTGAGGGCTAACGTACCATGCTTATAAATAAGTGAATATTTGTGTTTAAACAATACCTATTGTTCTGGTCAAACATCCACATTACGATCACTGCCATATCAATTTATAATCTCGAGGTAAATTCAAAAGACTATTAAAATAAATAAAAAGTATCAAAATAAATAAAAAGTATCAAAATAATTTAGATTATTTTAATCGTCCTCTGAATTAACCTTGTCCTGTATCCTCAAAACAGTTTTTTTATTAACGACTCACGCAGTCTTTTATTTAATCCCTGTTTGGCGGGGGTTTCACAAACAATTCAGTCACATGCGCAGACACTCAAACTCTCAACAAGGATTCGTCGAACACACATGCTTGTCCTACGCTCGAGCCCGCGACACATCGTGCACAGAAAGATTGTGACCTTTACCAATTGGCTAAAAGACTACACGGCCTTTGCAAGTTAAGTATTGTTAGCTTGGCAATACTTAGTGAAAACTGACTAATGCCCAAGTGACGGTAGCTATTCGAATAGCACTCGTTAGAACAGAGTTGAGTGCCTCGTTAGTCCGCGTTAGAACATTTGCATGCTAGAACTTTGGGGCCAGTAAATAAGCGATTTAATTACACTGGTCACAAGTTGACCTTGAACATTGTCTTGTGATTTCAGCCAGGGATATCGGTAGCTTGAAGTGATTTTTCAGATGGTGAGATAAAAGGGAATAGCCTTAAGATTTTCCGGAGGCACCGGGTGTCGAAAGTTCCCGATGGAAACTTGATTTCTCAAAATAGACTCATCAGTTTTTTTTTCATTAATTGTTCATATCCTTGCATAAAAGCCGAAAATATTTTAACGTCATGGAAGTCTGCCTTATAATCTGTGTCTCCGCTGAAACATTTTGAATGCGAATATATTTCAATAATCTAAATTTAATATAAGTACATTTTCGTTCATTTAGTGGCTCTACATGGTGATGGGTCGCACGTGCTCTGAAAGCTAGCCTCAATGAAAGGGGACGATGATTTAAGAAAACTGCGCTGCTGTAGACATGAAGATTCATTTGGATTCAAATTTTAATGACATGTGTTGGTTAAAGGAAACTTTATATTAATGGCTATACATTACGAGAGCTTAGTTAAGCTATTTTAATATGCGATCTTACAAAAACTGTATAATTGAAAATACAATTCGTTAATGACTGTTAATCTCTAACTGTGTCTGTGTAAATTTAGATAAAATTGGAGAGTCTGTTAGTAATATTGAAATGATCGTTTTCTAACATACGCATGAGAAGATACGGTACATAAACCACTATATATATTGGTTTTTTTTCTGTCTGTCTGATAATAACAAATAACTTATTCAACTTTTATTTCAATGTAAATACTTTATTTCTTAAAAAATCTGAAAATTAATATTAATAAAAAAAAATGCCAAAGCAAAAACCTTTTTTGTTAAATTTCCCGAGGATAAATTGAAGGCTGCAGATAGTTTTTCTTTTAACCATTAAAAATGTACATTACAGCATACAGTATAAAAATACTTCGAGCAAAAACTCGAAATATAAACAAGTCTTAAAAATTACCATTAATATTCAAAATAGTGTAGGGAAAATGGAAAGGAAATGTTCGCATATCTATTTCCTTAGGATCAGATCTGAAAGCTGAAGCCGCATAGCTCCCAAAGGCTTCGACGTGCAAATTGCATGGTCCACTGGTAATGTGATGGAAATACGTTCGGATGTTGCGAACGTGGGAGGAACGGAACTAGGATTATCATAGGATGTTCAATAACGAGTTATTATTTAAATAGGTAAGGACGTTTAGAAAATAAAAACAGCATGTTCATTAGATAGTAACATTTTTGATGAAGAATTTATAATTGGCATGCACGAGACAATGAATTTCAAATAATTTGAAGGTGGGGATCTGTCATCAGGTAGGTGAGAAGTAAAAGTAACCTTTTTGCATGATAGTCTTAAGCATTTTTGAAAGTATACATATTATGTAAATAATATTATTAGACTTTAGATAATTATAGGTATTCCGTCACGCTATGAGTAAAAGTACCCGAGCATTAATGAAATACCTGCAGTAACTGTGAATCAGTTCTAAATAAATTATTTTCACTAGACAATCATCGTAAAAAACAGGAAATATTTACAACACTGACTGCAATCCAAATCAAATTTAGAAGCGCTTAACCAAACACACCACAATCGTACACAGATCCAATAAAATAAGAAATATAAGTCCATATCTAAAGGTATTACTGATAGAGCTCACGAAATCCTTTCTACTGAGGTCTAAGCTCATCTGGCGAGCATTCCTGCGGCCTCTCGACAGATGCTCGCAGCGCTTAGCACACGTCCCCTGAGGGTCTCATTCAATGAGTATTCGGTATGTGGCCGGTAATGTATCGTGTATTCTTATTAAGTTCAGTAAATACTGGAGTGTTGGTAGTAAAGGGGACCTTTTATAATTCTGTGTTAGAAATGTTTGAGGTGGTTGTTGTTTTGCAGTTATTTGAATTGAACTGTGATGACAGGATAGTTTGCTTTCGGATTTATTTTAGTGATCGAGTATTATGTAGCAGATATTTCGTATTAATTAATTGAGGAAATACTTCTGGGTGCATCGGGTTTAGAAAATATGATTGATAAAGGAAAAGCCTTTTTAAAAGATGCCAATTATTTATTAACAACCAACATAATAAAGTGAACAAGAAAATAATGTTTTTTTTTTGTCTATTTTTGAAATAGTATTATTGACAAAAAGTTAAAATAATCAAAAACAAGGTAACATCAAAAACAAAATAAGAAAACACCACTTATAGATAAAATAAAAAAATATGCAAATCAAACCCTTGATATCCATAAATTAAAGGCACTTTCACAATTAAATTAAATAACAATAAACAAAATAAAAAGATCTTTTTTCTCTTTTTGGTCAATCTATCTACAAGTAAAAATAGGCAATAATTACGACGCGATACAAATACTTTTGGGAATCAAATCGGTTTTTATAAAAAAAACTAAGTGATGCCCCTAATATTGATGTGAATGAAATCAATGATTTTAGAAAAAGAAAATCTTGAATAATACCTTAATATTGATATCGAAAAACAAGATCGTTATAATATCAATATAGCGATAAATCCATCGATCGATTCAAAAACACCAATGTAACAAAAACCTATAAGACGAAAACAAGTGTCAAATGATTTTGGTGAAACAAGAAAAGATCGCGACGCAGTTATCATAGTAAAACACAGTACCATTGGAAAGCCAGCCAGTTGTCATTTAAGGTCACAAAAACGTGTGATGAGGTAAAGTATAGCCGTTGAATCTCAGCACTTAATTGAATCTGAAATCTTCAGTGTTGTTCTTGATGGCCAAGCAAATGTTCTCGATGGAGCAAGGACCAGCTGTAAAAGAATACAAGATTAAATGTTAAAAACTGCCGACCAAACAAGATGATATTAAAAAAAAATGGTTCTTATTATCGTCACTTTCACTGATATTGCCAGCTGTACAAACATAGCCGTTCGAATTATTTGAATGTTTGCGTACAACCTTCTTCGACAAGTTACGTGTTTTAGACATTGTCATTATCACATTTGATATTAGCGTAATTGATAAGACAAATGTCACTTGTCTGAAGGCGCAAGATAAGTTTCGTTAAATTCAAATGATGATTTACATGCATCTAATAAATAATATTGTTTGAATATGAATCTGATTTATAATAAACTTACCAATATCGAACCACTCAGTGGTGGGGATACCGGACTCTTGTCTGGCGTGGGCGATAGCTTCTCTGATTGCAAACGGAATCACCACCGACAAACATGTCGCAGGCTCTCCCACTCCTGTTAAATTTAAAAACAGCATGTAAAAATCAAACTATTGTACTTCTATGTAAAATATGATAACTGCACTTTCAAATTATTTTCTTTTAGGTTTTAACAATTCTTTGGTAATCAATCAGAACACCTATGTATGTTTTTAATAAAAATGTGTTCGTACCTTTAGATCCAAGGATGATGTCATTGCCCTTGGATCCCTGCTTGAAAGTGACTCTGAAGTCTTGGGGTGTGTCACATGCTTCAGGTAGGAAGTATTGCCAGATTCTGTCAGTAATTATTGCTCCAGTTTCCTCGTCGTAGGCTAGATTCTCGGAAGTCCAGTACCCAAGACCCATGACAAAGGCTCCTTCAATCTAAACATTTAGAATTATGTTGTTGGTAAAACTTACATGTGTTAAAGGAAATGTAACTCAAAAATATAATTAATCTTGAAACTTACTTGTCCGATATCAAGTTCAGGACTGATACTCAAACCTACGTCTTGCCAGAATATCGACTCTGCGTATTTGGAATTCTCCAGTCAATACATCAACTTCAGCTTCACACAGAGCCATACCGTAGATTTCATATAATTGGGCATCAAGATTGCTGACATAGCCGTGAGCCTGAAGATCGACTTGAGCAGTATACGCTGCGGTTATCACTTGTTCCCATGTCGGGTTGTTTAGTGTAGCTCTAATAGGGTCTAATCTCGCCTGCAATTGCTCAACACATCTCTTCAGACCAATAATAACTGCATCAGTTGTAATACTTCCACCGGTTACAGCGTTGTTAGGGTTAATAATAGTATTGTTTCCTTTGATTTGGATTTTTTTCTAAAGGTACTTTCAGGAGATAAGCAGCTACTTGGGCTACCTTTGTATTAATTCCTTGACCCATTTCAACACCACCGTGGGTGATAATGATGGAGCCATCAGCGTGGTAGACCGACAGGTTGATGTCGAGGTTGGCACCACCTGCTGGCGGCCATCTACAGAAAGCCCACCTCAAACCTCGCTTCTTCCATCTGTTTTGAGCGTTGAAAGAATCAACCGCGGCTCTTCGGCTAACGTATTCAGCGCTAGTCTTGAGATTTTCCAAAATTCCGTTCATTTCTTCCTTACTAGCCACTTCCAAATTGGCTACACGAACTGCTACCGGATCTAACGATAATTCGTAAGAAATGCGCTCCATTATAAGTTCAGCAGATGCGATGGCTTCCAATGTACCTGACAAAAAAAACAAACGTTTTAGGATATGCGTAAATTTAATTACGTGAAGATAAAAATCAAGCTATGTTTAATTTTAAATGACTTACCAGGTGATCTACAGAAAGTATTTTTAGGTGTATCAGTGACGGTGTTGTAGGCCTTGTAATTATATTTAGACGCATCATAGCAGTTGTGGTACGTGTCAGTACCGTAAACAATGCAAGGCTCGTTGATCATGTGACCATTGTCAGTATAGATTGTAGTATTCACGTATTGCAGTACTCCAGAACTGTTTACTGCGGCCTAAAAACAGTGATTAAGAAGTTTAATTTATCAAAAACCATGCAGTAGGGGATATGTTACGTACTCAATTTTCTCTTTATTCAATTTTATATCAGCGTAGAATAATAAAAATAGTAGTAAGATGACAATATTTTAGGAACTGGTATTCTACCTAAATTGCATGGTAGCATTAAGTCTGAAATTTACCTCATAATCAACAACGTTTGGCATTCTCTTGCCAAAGCCTGTCATGTTGGTAACCAGTGGCTGGATGAAACGGCAAGGACGGTTTAGCTTTTGTACGACAAGACTGCAAGCAACGGCAGCTTGGATGCTACGGGTAATTTTCAAACCGTAACTGCCTCCAACACGGCGGATGTGCAAGTCAATCCTAAAAAAAAAGAATTTTCGTCAAAATCTGTTTTTCTTTTTGTCAGGAGACTTTTATTGATTATTTGATTACTTACTTATTCTTTTCAATGTTCAAAGCCCTGGAAATCATCACATGAGGTCCATCCAGCCATTGAGATGCCAAATGTACTTCAAGACCTTCCTCTGTTGGCTTGGCAACGCATACCATAGTCTCCATTGAGCAATGGTACTGTCCATGCATGTAGTTTGTTCCAGTTAGAGTCTTGTGAATATCTGATCCAGTTGCCGTGGCATCAATGGAAGTAAACAGAGTGTTCCTGGTGGAATCCGTCCTTGCTTTAATGATGTCTGTGATAGGTTTGCCCAGATTGCTGTATTTAACTTTGACAAGAGCGGCAGCCCTGTTCGCTACGTGTTGATCTTCGGCGACAATAATACCGATCGGCTGACCGTAATATTTAATTGTGCCTTCGCTAAGAACTTCCTCGTTTTGAGTGGTGAATGCACCATCATTGGGGGTGAAAGAGTTAAGGCCAGGAATATCCTTGGCGGTGTAGAAAGCTACTACTCCTGCGAGTTTCTAGAAAAAAATATATAATGTATTTTATTATCTAACATACGTCTGTGATAATGTGATTTATATAATGTAGTCCTGTCACCTTTTAGTTTGATCCTTAATTTTTGTTTTATTATTCGTATCTTTAAACCTTATCAGTTTTATTCTTAATCGAGATCATAATGATGTTGTAAATAAATAAATGGTATAACTTAACTTACCAATGCATCGGTGGCATCCATCTTGATGATAGTACCTAAGGCTACTGTACTGAGTACAAAAGCACCAAACACTTCATTGGCCATGGTTGCGATATCATCAGTATATTGAGCCTCTCCAGCACATTGAATCTGAAATAAAATATATTATAAGAAATTTATTTAGGTAAGGATTCATTCACATTTCGTCTTTATAAAGATTTTACCAGAATGACCAGATCTTTAAACTTGTGACAAACGATCTATAAGTTCATCACCATCGTTATCATCAGCAGCAGCCTTGAATAACCCACTATTGGGCATAGGCCGAACTTTGTTCACACCATTCTCCTCCGTCTCAATAAGTATCAATATTTTTAGGTTTTGGTAAAATACTCACTTGAGCTTCTAATCTTGGCATTGGCTGGTTCATTGGGTACAGCGATGGGTCTGTGACGTACGTTTGCTTGCCGGTCGACACGGGTCTAGTTTCCGTCAGTTTAGTAATACCAGACTTAAGGCGTTCTTGCACTTGTTCAGATGGGCAAAGTGATAACAATCCCTGAAAAAAATATATGACTTTACCTCTTTACAGTCAAATATTACTTTAATGATTAATGTATGTTTTTATACTGATTCACAGAAATGTAAAACTATGTTGCTTTTTACAAATAGGTATGACAAATCGCCATATTTGTTGAAAAATTTAAAATTTATGGCTAGAGATAGACATGCTCACCTTGAAGAAGAGGGCCTTTGCGATGTACCTCCTGACTTCGGGGGAAGGTTCAGGGCGATGCTCCTCAACGATCATCTCACCATCTAAAACCCTGAGAGCTCCTTGCAGGGTATCGTTAGTGAACAAAGGCTTTCCAACTAGATATTTCTCGGTAGCTGGAGCCCTGGTGAACTTCGTGGAAAGAGCTCCGTACGTAATCCTGGCGTCTTCAACTATATTTTTGCAGTTCAGTTTGTAGAGGAATCCACAGTTCACGATCGCGTGAGCACTTTGAGCTCTAGGCATGAGCTGCAAATTAAAACCAAAAAATTAAAATGCAACAATTTGCTTGATAAGCTACAATATTATGCTGTTCAGTTTGGGTACAAGCCCAAATTCTATGAAGGGATTGTATTACCTTGTAAGTGTAAAGTTTGTAGGTGTTGTTCAGTGGAGGAAGCATGATATTGATGATCACTTTTCCTTTCATATCAATTGTCAAGAAGTGTTGCATGGTTACTACTTCTTGTTTACCTTTGTAGTCACCTGTAATGTAAAAATGTGTTAATAATAATTGACACAGAAAATGATCTGTTAAACTTGCATTTTTTATTCTAAAACAAACAATTGCACTAAATAGATTTCTAGGAACGTTTGGAGAAACCAGTTTCACTAAATTACGAACTTCAGCATATAACCGATTGAAAGTAAATGTATCAAAGATACTAACTGATTGTCAATTGGGCTCCAACGGTATCTAACAGCAGGAAAATGTCAGACTGGAACACAGTGTATGTGTGCTTGATCATCAAGTTTCCTCCAATAGTACCGACCTGAAAACACAAGCATAAAACTCGTAAATAATAGTAAGTCGCTTAAGAGTGGATCTATAGAAAAAGTAAGTGCACATTACACAAAACTTGATCATTTATTTAATACTTACGTTCCTAATGGGAATGTGGGCCACCAATTCGATGTGGTTGTACAGCTTCTCGAAATAGCTGAAGTTTTCTACTTTGGAGCCTTCCTTGAGGATATCCATGAACTCTGTCAGGGTGAGTCCAGCACCAACAACAAGGTTCTGGTCCAATTCGTTGGTCCTCAATTCTTGGACAGCAGTGATGTCAATCAAAGCGTTAGGGTATTCAGCAATCAAAAATGCTCCTGTAATAATAATTAATAATCAAATCAACATTTTTCAAAACTTAATTTGCTTCTTAGACGCTTAAAATTCTTGATAATTCAATCAATACATGCTAATATAGGAGCGTTAATATGAGACGCTTATCAGAACTTACCTTTGGCAGTATTACCACCGACCAACATGTATGATTCCAGGTTTTCTCCAAGAATTTGGTAGACATCCTTAAGCAGTCTAGGTCTGTACCAGATTTTGCCATCTTTCAGTACAATTTTCTTAGTCTCAGTTTCACCCAAGTCATCTTCGCGAACCATGCACCAGTCCTCTTCATCATCACAGCCTGATTTGCAGCAGCCTCCCTTTGAGGTCTTGCACAAGCTCAAGTTCTTAAGACTCATGAGCCTGTCTTCTTTAGGAGCATCCTTCGCGAACTTCTTGAAGGCCTCCAGAATTGGTCTGTATCCAGTACAACGGCAGAGGTTGCTGCCGAATGCGTTTTGGACCTCCATCATAGTTGCTTCCTTTTTCGATTCCATGAAACTGTTATGAAAAAAGGTCAAACTTAGTAAAATAGTTTAATGCTTTTCTTTTCGTGGTTATATTAAGATTTTTAACGCTGATTAACTTGCACCATAATTTTGTTAGCAACTATCCCATGTTATGTTAATCAAACGTTTTTTTCCATATAACCTACCCATGCATAGCCATGATCCATCCGGAGCTGCAGTATCCACATTGAGTACCATTGTTTCTGCAAGACTCTTCTGTAGGGGATGGTAGCCATCTTTTCTGTTACCGAGACCTTCGATGGTCTTGATTTCCCAACCATGGCAAGATCCAACGGAGACTAAGCACTGAAAAAAACGATCAAATTGAAGATCAAGTAAAAGGTGAAATCGTTTGGAGACCTACTAAGTAATTCAGTTTAAGTCGGGGTATCAGGTATATAGATAGACTGTGACTGGGTTTGTATCGAAAAATGTTTAAAAAATTGAACTAAACCATTAACAGACAATAAGTTTCAAGAAAATATCATAAATTCTTCATCATATTTTTTGCCAGCCATCCTTTTTACACCAAATTTTACATTGTTGATACAGCTGTTATTTAAAAAGTTAACACTTATTAAGTCAATATAAATTTCACTAATAGCACTTGAAAATTAAGGAAGTAATTATTATTTATATCTTATACTAGCTGTTGCCCGCAACTTCGTCCGCGTGGTTAGAATATATAATTAATATTTTTTTCTTCGCTCCTATTAGTCGCAGCGTGATGGTATATAGCCTTAAACCTTTCTCGATGAATGGTCTACTCAAGACAAAAAAATCAATTTGAACCAGTAGTTCCTGAGATTGGCGCGTTCAAACAAACAAACAAACTCTTCAGCTTTATTATATACTTAAGTATAGATTACGTGTGTCCAAATAAGGCAACTAATACAACTCCCATTGGCGCTAAACCTACATGTATCACTGACCATTTCGAAGAAGTCAAGAAAACTGCTTAAAGAAAATTCGCAGAAATTCTTCAATGTAATAAGGACTCTGTACTTACAGAGTTAACAGACACGAAAGGTCCTCCAGCAGTCTTGGATGCTGTCACTATGCAAGCTCCACATCCACCTTCACGACACATGTACTTGGTACCGCGCAGGTTGAGGTAGTTCCGGAGGTAGTCCACCAACATCACATCGGAGCTCACATTGCTGCCAACTAGAATTAAAATTATCAATTTTAGTGAGCATATTTAGGTCGGCTGAAGATTTAAGACTGAGAAGAAGAGATGGGAATGTTTAAATAGTAAAAAAACGGTTCCGAAACCTCTCCTTAATCATTCTCTTGCAATTATCCACTCTCTTCTTGTTCACACAAATTGGTGTTCAGATCGCCATTTCCTCAAAATCTTTTGTTACAGTTGAAGAAAATCCAGTAAAAAAGCCATAAAATATCGAAGGTTCTAATAAATCTACTAATAAATCAAAACTCTAAAGGCAGGTTAAGCAACGTCACAGATTCAAACTAAAACCCGAGCTTTGAAAGGCAAATAAGTCATTGCCCTTGGAGAAATTTGATAACTAACTAAATTTATTATTACTAAGATTAAATTAAGAACCTGTGTGCTCCTTTCCGTTAACTTTAAACTTGAGGACATCCATGGCTGTAGACATGTCTTCGGGATCTTGGAAACAACTGACTGAACAAAACGAAAGTGTCTCTTAAAAGTAAGTTTCAACTATGTAAACAAAGGTGAAGCCTAATCATGATTCGTGTATTTACGTCAGGGTTGTCAGAAACAGTCATTTTTTGTCAAAAATTTTCCTTACTTTTTTCAGAAATAATTTTGACAACTGAAAAAGGAAGGAGCAAATTTGATGTTAGCTGTAATTTATAAGTACAATATTAGTAATTCGTTTTTTCCTATAATTTATAATATGATAAATTGTTAAATAATGTATCGCCTTGTTGTGAACAGTAGCAGCCATTTCAATCCTTTAATAAATACTTCTCTTTGTCTTTCATAAGAAAAAGATTATTTGAAAATTAATTCAAAATTAACCTTATCATAGTAGGATAGTAAAAAATATCTATATTGAAATGACCAACCCTACAAACATTAACTCTCACTAAAACAGTCGTTGTATTGTTGCTTATTTACTCAGATTTATGCCTCCTATAATATTAGCACTTTATGTTTAATTCATTTCTTATTAAACTTTTTACTAACACGTACGGATTAAAACAGACAAAATATAATATTTTCATTGATGAAATATATCAAACGATAAGACATCGAATTTTCCGAAAATGAAGTAGCAAATGGCCTTACTGATTAGCAACTCAAAATGAGTTCTAATTTTGATCTAATACATTGAAACGTATTAGAAATATGTTTCAAAATATATAATTGTTTAAAAAGAATTTCGATTTATAAAGAGAAAAGGATGGATGGGCAATTTTAGATCCTTCACAAAAATAGAAATAGGAAAATATTAAAAAACTGCCTTCTGCCATCAGTTTCACAAAGATTTTCATATCATAAAAAGAATGCTATTAAAATGTGACAAAATACTTCCACATAAAGTAAAAGCAATATTTTGTTCCAAGTCAATTAAAAAGCTGTACAAACAAGTTTTCCGTTTTGTTGGGAAATGATGTTGCAAAGAATTGTATGACGACTTCGATTGTTTTGTAAACAAAAATATGCTAGTCATAGCGTGGAGTTATAGTTTCAAGAGCAAAAATACTAGTTTATTTGATGTTCAGTGCGGTCATCGTGACCTTAAATAGCCTGAGAAAATACTCATTTGTATCACAAATCCAGAGGGTTTGGAGATTTTTACTAGGGGTTCCTAGAGCATGATAGTCGCTGGATGCGTGATAGAATGCACGAGGAATCCAACGCAAACGGTAATAGCAAGGACAAGAACGTTTTTGGACGCTGCAAAACCGACAAACAACAACAACAACAGCTGATCAAATTGAGGCCAAATTCTGATAAGTCGTCCTGAACGTTTACAATTTTTCGATAAAAAATACAACATGCAAATCGACACATTTTTACTTGTTTGTGTCATCACAACGCATGACTCATCTCTCGACCTACCAGAAATAAATAAATAATCATTAAAAGCTAGAACGATCAAAATAGGTAACAAATAGAATGTGGTGATTAGGCACACTAACATCCACTCCATGAATATGCCATAGGTCCTACTATCTAGTTAGTACCCCTATAAGTTCCAATATTTAGAATCAAGTTTAATAATATCTAAACACTAATCTGATACTGGTAACAATCCATCCACCACACAAGGAACATTTCTAGTTTGGCTTCATGATCTTCCATTTGACCTTCTATCATTCTGAGGCTGCACTCAGCTTCGCACGTCTTCTTTTAACTTTGGATATCTAAAAATTCTCGTCGTCGTTTCGCTCTTGTATGGTTTTAAATCCCGTTGGAGAATGGGAACGTTGGAAATATCTGTCTGTGTTTATATGAATGGAAATATAATAGTATACCATGACATTTGACAAACATCATCACCTGCGTCATCATCCTAGCTTTTCCAACTATCTCTCTCGCTATGTCAGGGTCGGCTTCCAGTTCAACCAAATGTACATATGGCTTCTGGCTACAGGCAATAACTGTTCATTATTTGTTAATAATCGGGATCCACTGCTTAAGTGCCTTCCGAAACTCGTTATGACGTAGATGGTCACCCATCTAATCGCCGACCGTATCAAGCGTAGCTAAACCTGTGATCGATCAACTTGTACAGTTACAGCGTAGCCATGAGGTATACAATCCCTTCACAAACATCTCTGATTAATTAATTTTAGATATGATAGAAAGCTATCGCCCTCATTTCGTATACTTAAATTGTTAATTTCACTATTTGCAACTAAAACAACAATCTAATTTATTGATCACATTGTCAACACAGAAAACATGTGGCGTTTAAAAATTAATTTATTCAAAATATGTTTCTCGGCTCACTTGTTTGCAATTTTCACATACTTACTTTCTCGTACTTAGTTTTTTGTTACTTCTTAAGGTAGATTGAGAATGACTTTGTAGTCATTGATATGCCCTTAGCTATTTAATTTAACCTGGTGAAAGCCGCTGGGTTTTCGTTGGATGCATGTGGTAATACACCGGTCGCGCTGGAGAACATCTGGAGAGGCCTATGTCCAGCAGTGGACAGCTATAGGCTGAGATTGATGATGATATTCATAATTATCGCACATGAAATTGATGTTTTTAAGGAAAGAGTAGCAACTAAACCAAGCGTTCAGTATACAGTATACATGCATAAAAGATGTGTAGTGTAAAGGAATTTGGACTTTCTCGTTCTAATTCATAAAAAAAAAAAACTTGGGATGTGCCCAGAGGCACCAGATGGAATTTTTTTGTTATAATAAATAACTGTCTGGCTTTCTATAAGAGAGGGGGACAGATACACGCGCACGCCGCACGGCTTACAATTACAGCAAAAAGTGTCGTTACGAATGATTATTTTAGCCCCCTTTCGCAACGTGCGGTAAGGAACTTCGCTTTAATACTAAATTGATACCTAATTTTGATTCCTTTGGTCTAAGTTAAGAATTATATCTTTAATTTTGAATCCAAAATGATCAGCTTGATGACTCCATTGTCAATTGTACTGATTACGGTAACAGTGATTGTTTATATGCTTTCACCCTGGCATACAGCTGTGCAATCTTAGCGATCAGATGGTTCTCATGGCCATCTTGATTTCGGTGGAGTAACATTTGGGAAGCACTGATTAAGTTAAATAAATTAAGTGTTCAACGGTTTTTCTTGTTCCTCTCTATCCGAATAAAAACACAAATACCCTCTTGGGACTTGGAAAATAATCTCACTATGGAAAATATATTTTCATTTGTACAAGATCTATAAAGTCTGCTGTGTCGTATAACACTCCTGGAGACTTAAAAATCCAGTTTGGTCATGCAGAAGTTATGGATTAGAAACTGAGATTAAGAACTATTCTTTTTTAAACTAAAAACCAAAGGAAAAACAAAACCATACTGAAATAATTTCACAATGTTTTCTTTGACGTCATGCACTAATTTTGGCAGTGTATAAATTTCAACGGATATTGATGTGAAGTTTATTTCATTTTGATCCTCCGTGTTAAGAAGGACGTTATTAATCGATTATTCGCGGATTATAAAAGTGTTATAGATCACCAAAAGAGAAATCTTAAGTTGAATAAAAAAAAATGAGTTCTTTAGTATTTTTTAGTTTTTTTTTGGTTTTTCATGAAAGATAAAAATTATCAAGCTGATTTTTATTACTTAATTTATAACGAGATTTTATAGACCCTAACCAAGGAGTTTTTTTTTTAGTTTTTTATTACAATTCATTATACAGCTAAAAAATTGAAGTTACCACAAATGAATCGCAGACATAAACTAGTATAGAAAATATAAAATGCAATAAAATTTTGATACTGCTATTTTGTCGATTATGACAAATTGATCAATTCAAATCGTTTGGCCTCAACTACACAATCTCTAGTTGTAAAACAATGAGAGCCGACGCAAAGATGCCATAGAGTTATGGCCTAGATGAGACGTCAGGACAATATAAAACGCATAGTACAAGATCATAATCAACATGAAGATCATT
>NW_020799834.1:0-17193 GCF_003590095.1 Trichoplusia ni
AAAGAGAATATTAAGATATCTTAAAATAATTAAATCTTATGGAATAACATATTGTAAAGATAGTAAACTCAGACATAAGACGCTATGTAGATGCCGATTGGGATTCTAACTCTGATAGGAGATCAAATTCTGGGATATTTTTCTGTTATCTGATGGAATTATAATATCATGGGAATGTAGGAAACAGAAATGTGTAGCCCTTTCTAGTACTGAATCAGAATATATTAGTCTGAGACATGCAGAGAAGCATTATATCTTAAGGAATTAAAATATAAATAATCAATAACAGTACACAATCTCACGCCACAGGATTCTTCGACAGGTCTTTCACTGTGCAAGGTGTGCGTTTGTGGAATAATCTCCCTGCTTCATTGGTATCGCCAATATCACTCATTTATACCAGTAGTGCCACCTACCTTTAAGTATATAATACTAAGTTCAGCTCGTATCTATCTAAACGTTTCTAATAAATTGAACGCTTGAGTGACTCGGCTCAAGCAAGGGTTCTACATGTTGGACCTGTGTCCCCGTGCAAGCCTTTAAAAAGGACCGGGTCTCTTCACATGAAGTGATCTCGCGTCTGTAAAGAGATACAAATAATAATAAAAAAAAACTGTCAACACAACACGTCAAAATTTTTGTTCTCCGTATTTATTCACTTTTATTTTATTTTATATAATTTACATAACAGGAAATAAATAAAATATATAATATTTTCAATTACAAACCTCATTTTATAAAATATATGTCAAGATAAACATGTTTTTCAATTATGAGCCCAAATGAAAAACAGAAATGACATAATATGTCATGTAAATACAATTATCAACGAACGGAGGAAAAAATTTTGACTAGAATCAGACGGAGACCAAGAGCACGCCCATCATCCCCGGACTAGTATAATATTAATACTACTCCCCACCGATGTCGCCAACACCTGTACGTCGGAAGGAGAGACGCCGGCCGCCGAGCAGCTTGGCGCCCTCAGGCCAACCGGCCTTGAACAAGGCTCCCGCTTCCGATGGTGTAGTGCAGCGCATGAGATGGACTCAACCTATGAATGAGAACGTCATGCGCGCCTACAATGGAATCCATTACATTTTGTTGTGTTAGAACCTTATGTATGTGTGAAACTCCTTTTAAGTATGTAAAACCTGCATGTGTCATTATAATATTAAATATAAATTATTCTTTAAAGTCAGTAGCAAATAAAACAGCATTGAGAAACCACGTCTTTCTCTTACTCAGAACTTCTACAAACAAATTTGAAAAAAACTCTACAACACATTTACTTATTAAGTTTGAATACTGAGAATATAACTAAGTCCACAAAGGCAACTCTGGTGTGTCCTGACCCACTGCGGTCGAAAGGATCAGCAGTCCGCTAGGGCATTCTGTGTATTCTCCCAGGCAATGTAATCATAAGGGAACCTTGGCGCTCCCTGCATCTGTTGTTAAAGGAAACTTATTTACTGAGAGAACTTTGTATTTAATTTACATTACAATTTTACAGCATCTTTCGCAGTAATATTTTTTATAAAATGTTGCTTATTATCGCGATTAGAATTGAAATTAGTATAAAATTGCTAACTACACTTTTGGTAGCACATTGGTATTGGCACAGTTTTGGATATGGAAAAGTTGTGATGACGCTATGCAAAGTGACAGAGAGTATCTTTGACGTGAAACAAAAAAAAAGTATTTTCCGCGATTATTAGATTTTATCCAACGTTACTTTCGAATTATGAGACTCTGGAGACTCTGGAGATGAAATAAGAATCGAATTAGGGCCGATTTTTCAATCGTCAGATAACTTTTATCTGAGGAATAAATATGGCCGTTTGACATATTTTCTGTACAAAAGCTGTCAAAACGTCAAACATATTCGTCGAATAAAAGTTATCTGGCGATTGAAAAATCGGCCCTATATCGCATAAGTGAATCGATCACAGGTTAAGCGAGTTCTTCCGTGTTTCGGAAGGCACGTTAAATCGTGGGTCCCGGCTGTTATGCCTACATTTTTGACAGTCTTTACAGTAGCAGTACTCATAAGCTTGAAAAGTCTGACAACCAGACTAACCAAGGCGTATCAGTAAACAGTCGCTCCTTGTAAAACACTGGTACTTAGCTGAATTCAGGGAGACTGGAAGCCGGCTAGGCCGATAATCGCTGTTTTTAAGGGAATTTCGACTTGCATAAGATTTGAGCTCATACTGCCGTAGTAACTTAAGAAGTTCATTTAACAAATCGTTGAGTATCTAATAATAAAAATAATGTTAGAAGTGAAACTAGACAATCCGTCGTCCGTATCACCCTGTACAAAGGTACAACCTTAAAACAAAACATATTTGAAATTACAAATTCGTACGGGCTAGAATTAACTCAAAAGAAATAGCCTCCTCGGACAGCGGACTAGAAAAGCATTTACTTGGCAGGGTTAAAAGAAAATCATCTTGTCAATAACCTCGGTCGGGATTAAAAACAGAATTTGTATGACTTAGGTTTTTGCAATATTATCTAATTAGCAGTTTACAATTCATATAAATTGGCGATATATTCGCGACTAGCTGTTGCCCGCGACTTCGTCCCCGTGGGTAAAAGATATAAGTTATGATTTATACCTGCCCTGTTTTTTTCACATTTTCCATTGTATCTTCGCTCCTATTAGTCGCAGCGTGATGGTTTATAGCCTAAAGCCTTTCTCGATGAATGGTCTATTCAACACAAAAAGAATTTTTCAATTTGGACCAGTAGTTCCTGAGATTAGCGCGTTCAAACAAACAAACAAACTCTTCAGCTTTATATATTAGTAATAGATATATCGCCATCACGTTTAATATTTTCTAAATGATATATTTCGAAAGCGCATCAGCATTCAGCTAACCCTATAAGACTTTTTTGAATCAAATCAAATTAAAATAACAAACGTACTCACAGACCAGCCCTTTACCCTATATCATCCGGCCTTTACCACTTTCTAAGTGTTTTAAGTGCTAAGAAGAAAAAAAACGGTGCAAAAATCTCCACAGCACACCAGTCTCAGAATTAGTAGACGTATATTATCACATTTACCAGATATCGATTCTTGTTGGTAAATTAGCTGTCATTCACTAGACGTTTTTTGGAAAAGAAAACTACTCCCGCGGTAAGAAATTAAATCCTTGTGTCGCGAGGGGCTCACAAAGATTCAAGACACATGCACAAAGATATCCAGACTCAATCACACGGGCGAGTTTCTGTCGTGTCGACGTGAATTCCGTGTTAGATAATTAAGTAGTTTGCCCAAAATAAAAACGAAAAACTGATGATTTTAAAATGTTTTTTAGTAAGTATTCAATTTGTTTAGGTTTCGAAGAGTCACTCAAGTATTTTTTGGAAAAAACAAGCCTATTATCAAGTATCAAAGTGCATCCTAACTAATGTGATAAACATTGTAATTTAAGTGTTCGCCCAGACTAGCCTACAAGGCTTCGTCTTAACATAGTAACCGGCCTCCCCGCAGACAAATCCAAGGGCAATAAGAAACATCAAAAACAAACAAACCACTCAAAGCTCGTTGAATCTGTAGAACATAAGTACATAATAACGCATCAACCTTGATTTCATACGAATCGTTAAAAATCAATACATTTAATACGATTAAAATATATTTTATCGAGAGGGGAAAGCTACTTCAAGCAATATCTTTGTACACGCAATTATTTTAAATACTCAAATTTTACCATCATTTTCACAAGCGTTTTATTCCATCCAATCGACTTATCAAAATATTTATTTAATATTGAAATGAAATGTAAAATACTGGCTTCAAAGGAGTTAATTAAATACGCATTAAATTAATTGGTACCTGAAATACTGCTCGTTAAATCGTAGGTAGAAAATAAATAGGTAAAAAACTGAAAAGCTTTCCGACGCTCAATGCTGTTTTATCTGTCTCACCACCGGAATCTATGAAAGACTAGGGCCTTAGGCTGCGATTAGATAAGAGATGTACGATGGAAGTGTCATGCGAGGATGTACGCTGAGCCGTTTCCGCCAGAACTGTGATGACAGAGGCGAGGTAAATGAAAAGATTCTAGTGTTTCTTTACAAACACATTCCTCGCTACGCAACTTCGCACGTCTCTGGTGGAAACGCAGATTTAGGCTCGACACAAACGACTCACCGACAACAAGCACAGGTGACAAGCGCCACACTCTAGAAATTGTCAATTTTTTTAACAGACTTCTAAAAGGGAGGTTACTCAATTCGATTGTAAATATCCGATTTTATATGTGTGTTTGCACCTAACTTTGATTTTAAGAAAGTCTATTGGTAAGAAGATATTTTAAGGGTGGTCATAAGATAAGGAAGTCAGGGTTTGATCATGGCAGACCAGCGAGATCGAAGGAATATTTCAAAGATCGTAGATCGTTTTTCATGAACTATTTTAAACCGCTAAAATTAAATGATTCTGACTTTTATTTATATCCCCTTTTGAGGGTAATGAAATTCTGCAACTAAAATTATCGATTAGCGATCGATATTGTGATGGCATGAGCTGAAAGGCGGCATTAGGAGGTCCAGCGTAACCCAACACAACCCTAAGGAGCTGGTTTGTTTATCACAGACTACTTTGATCCCAAATTTATAAAAGTTTTGCTATTCGTATCAAAAACGGACCCCTTACTAAGCCTCCGCTGTCTGTCAGTCAGTCCGCAGTCATTTGTGCATAAATAAATTAATATAATGCTCACTGTGAAACTTTTGCTACGTTTACGTTAAGTAATATTTTCTACGTATGAAAGGTCACATAAGTAGAGTGTTTGACTTCACTACAAATTATAAAACAGAAGCGGTTTTTCTGCCCCTATTTCCCCTTGACTACTTAAATCTTTGAAACTACTTTCTTGACGGATTTTGATGCGGTTTTTTTAATAGATAAAGTGATTCATGAGGAAGGTTTTTAAGTATAATCTATGCATAATTTCGTAGAGGAACATAGTCAACTTTAGAGGTTTCAAATGTATTTACAATTTTTTTATGCTTTCATTGCAAACGCTGGGTTAACCACACGAGATGCATCAAAATACTTGTTCTACAATATTGTACACCATAAAGAGATCTACAAAAAAATCCGCGAGAGCATATTAATATCTTTAACGGTTCGCTCACAATAACCACTTCTTTTGTAACCATTTTATTTTATACTTTCATCGCAAACGCTGGCTTAACTCTACGGCATACATCGAAATAATGTTCTACACCATAAAAAGATCTACAAAAACGTCTCAGACATCATATATCTATCTTTAAAGATTGACTTACAATAACCTTGGCTATCAATTTTATTAAAAAACAAAACTTTGCCAAGCTGTTTCTGTTGAGATGGTACATATCTTTATCAAAATAAATACGACTAATGTGACAAGTATTCAATTTTTCTTTCAAACGCTTTTTCCAAAGTTGTTTCATAACGATGGTATGAAATCTTATCAAAATAAAGAACGTTAAAGAAATTCTGTAGCTTATATTAGCATTGCTCCCGTGCGAAGCCGGGGTGGGTCGCTAGTATAATATATACGACTTAAAACAAAAAAAAATACGTATCCAATATCTTTTAGAAAGTCTGACGGACTGACGGTCATCAGATTTTTGTCAAATAGCCTTTTGGCCATACCATATACGGGACATTATTAAAAGGTATTCTGGTTTCTCATAGTTTGTTGGGGGTGTAACGGGAGTAGGCGGGTGTGTTCCAGAAAAGAGTTTTCTTGTACTGTGATTTGATTTAAATTGATAAGATCAAGGTTTTATTGCACCACTCGTCTCTCACGGTCGCCCCAGACCAAAATAGATTTTATTTTATGTTATGAAATATAATCATTCAGTGAAGGTCTCACGATATCGATATGTGCTTTATTTACAAACTAGCTATTGCCTGCGGACTCCGTCCGAGTGGAATTCAGTTCAGAGCGCGCGGTGACGTCCGTGGGAGTGCGGAGAAAAAACTAAATACCGAAAACCCGCTGTGCTCATATTGTTCAAGACAAAATTTATAAGTCGTAGTCCATTCCAAAAAAAAACGTACAGGTTTGAGCCCCATTATAACCCTTTTTCCAGTTAAAACCTAAACCCCTACCCTATGCGATAAATTGTACATTTTTCCCGAAACGACTAAATATAAAATAAAATATTTTGAGACACTTACAATATTAATAAAAAGCAATAGAGTATAAACCTTGATGTACGGCGTACAATACCGTACGTGAGGTCATTCTAGTCACTTTCTCACCGCTTAAATCCAAAAACCGTTAACTTTACAGGAAAATTTCATGAGACATTTTTGTAGGCAATTTTATGAGGAACAATTTGCATGAAGACTTCTTTGACCTCTGACCAATAGGTCACGAAATATTTGCAAAATACTGATTTTCGTGACCTTTCGACCTTTGTAATTTTTTTAGCCGGTACGATATCAATGCCGATTTTTCACAACTTCATAATAACGCCCTAATAAAGGTCTGTACAAAAATTCAGCCCACTAGGAATTATTCCGCAGATTGGAGTTTAAAATGTCTAAAATGACTGGACTAGTGGTAAAGCACATGAGTGAGGAACCAGGTGAAAAAGAAGGTAAGACATTAACGTGGAATTCGACAAGAATGCAGCAATTCTACAAGAGGGTGGTACCAGATGAGGGGTGTCTTAGTTCATTCCAAAACTATTTCATGCTGCAGCCGTTGTGGAACCAAGGTGGCTTAGTATTAGATTGGCACGTGGATACAGCTCGTCTAGTTTATTTTAGCTACTTTCATAGCGTCATGTCGTATGGTATAGGTACTGTTGTGGGGTAAAGCTGCAGAAATTGAAACTGTCTTTGTTCTGCAAAAACGAGCTATTAGGTCAATATACCAGTCGGGCTCTAGGACTTCTCTTAGCACTTTAAGGAAATTGGCATTTTGACTGTCACTTCGCAATTCATTTTAGCCAACATATTATATATTTGACAAAAATAGGCACAAATTATGCAGTTCCTCTCACCGGCTACATAGGGTACACTACTCGTTTGTAGGGCTTGGTATTCGTATATAAATCTAGCTTTTCGCCCGCGGCTTCACCCGCGTCGAGGTCGGTATATCGCGTTTCCAAGAGAACTCTTCAAAAGTGCGTGATAAAAACTATCCTATGTTCTTTCTCAAGGTCAACTCTATCTCTGTACCAAATTTCCTTAAAATCAGTTCAATCATTCTTTAAAAAAAAGAGACTTCCGCTCTAAGGAATTTATTCCTTGTATCAGGAGGGGGGGGGGGCTTACAAGCATACATGCACAAAAAGACACCAGACTCGTCCTACGCGGGATCGAATCCGCGGCACGTCGCGCAGTGTGGGTTTTGGCATGATGACCTCGATCACTCGGCTATCCGTGCAGTCAATAATTGGGTTCACAATACAAATTGCCACGACATTGAAAACAAAAAGAAATTCGATAATAAAATTACATATAAAATGATGTTAATACATAAAGGCAGTCCCTCTGTTCTTCCTGTTCAGTACATCACCGTGCGATGCGCGCGTACCTGGCTGCATCACTCGAAGCGACTCATTCAAGTCATGACAAAGGAAACTGCCAATCATTTCGAAAACAAAAAACATATATATAAAGAAGCTTGTTTGTTATTGTGAAGTTAACACTACTAAACAGACGGTGAGACACACTCGTTTCTTTTAGGCACACCGACATGTATGTTAGTGTGCCCTGCGCAGCAGATAATTTTGCTGTGTGTATCACCTTTTACAACTGCTACCTGCTCTCCTGGTACAACCTTCATATATTTCATGGTACTGTAGATGCATCTACAGTAAAATATTACATCTAACATGTATTTAAATAAAATATATGTAGAAAGTTCTAGATTATCCGCTAATTCATTTACATCGATTTTCCCATGGAAATAAGATTTTGTCGTAGTTTTAACGTAGCATATGAGTTAATCCACGGTGTCAGCTAATTCATACCAAATTTAATTAAAATCAGTTCAATGCAAACTTTCACCCACTATTTTATCCCCTTAGGGGTGGAAATTATCAAAATTATTTTAATCATTTAAGGGATGCCTGCGTTATAATAGCTACATCCATGCAAAGGCTCAAGCCCGATCGGTTCAAATTTGACAGAAATTCATACAAAGTTTCATCCCCTATTTTATCCCCTTAGGGGTGGATTTTACCGAAATCCTTTCTTAGCGAATGCCTACAACATAACATCTACCTGAATGCCAAATTTGAGTCCGATCCGTCCAGTGGTTTCGGCTGTGCGTTGTTACATCACTATGTCAGTCAGTCGACTTTGAGTTTTTTATATTTAGAAATACCCCGAGACATGCTAGACTTGCTCTTTAATTCATTTAAGTCCGTATTAAAAACTAAGCTTTGTAAAAAGGCGTACTACACCTTAAATGATTATTTCAATGATAAAAATTGTTGGTCGCTCTGAAAGGCACAAAGCGGTTCTGTGTGGAGTTGCTGTTATTTTAATTTCATGATTGACGTACAGATTGTATGTGACAGTTTTATAATTTTTATTGATCCACATACGCTTGGTATGTCATGTATTGACATGTATAATTATATTATTAATGAAATTCAATAACAAATGCATGTATTTAATGAGGGGACGGTGCAGTAAGTCAGCGTTTGAGGTATTAGTTCTTTTATAATTTTTAATACCGGCAGCAGCTGCGTCATGCTCCCTTAGTCGTCATTGCCTGCGGTTGCGTCTTGGGTCTGGTCACGTCCTTTCTTCTAATATGGCGAGGGAGATGATGGCTGACCCTTGCGTCATGCTCGTGAACGGGTGCTGCTTGTGGTGACTGGTCGTACTGCTGTCTTGGTTGGTAGTTCATTAAGTAGATATAGCACATAAGTCATACCCCACCCTCTGTAAACACTGTCTTATTTTGCAGCGTTTCCTTATAATCAATTTAGGTGTAAATATAAGCGTGCTATGTTGTGGAGTTTGTTGTGCCGTTTCTTCTTCACAGCTAGAGCACTTGGGAAGCGGTGAAGGGTGGGCGATACGGGGAGCTGTCTGTGTAACTTTGACATTCAATAACTGCTACTTTGTAGCCTATGTTGAATAAATGGATTTTGATTTTTTGTTTTTGATTTTATATCTTACCACGCGGACGAAGTCGCGGGCAACTCCTAGTCTCATGGAAATAGATTTAGGTACCTATATGGCTTGAACATGTCTTATATATGCTACATATTCGGCTTCATCATGAGCGGAGTGCAATATCGGTACAAATTACCATGATAAAGATACGGGCGCTTTGTTAAAAAATCACCCCACACGTAGACCTGAGTACACTCACAAAATGAAATTCGACCTGATGAGTCGCCGGTGACCGTTTTTAAAAAGCTTAGATAACTCCGGTACCATTACTGTATGTTTACAAAGTACATCTTCTAATATCGTCTTACAAAAGCAGACCAGTTCATATATCCAATGACTAGAACACGTTCATGATAAAAAAATAGGTATTTAAGAGATTTAAATAAATTTTGATGCAATTTTTATTCAATATTATGATGCAATTCGTAGTTTTTTAGACACACAGCTCTGTTGCGAGCGCGGTCCGAGCCTTGTAACAATGGTGAGGGGCGTGGGCGTCTGCGCTTTTATCATTTTTAAGAGTATATTCCAGATTTCTCTTGTTTAATTTTTCTTCGTACTTATTATCTCAGTTGACCATAAAAAAAAAATCATCGCACCTAGGGGTATTTTACGTCGGATACATGAACTGGGCTGCTTTTGTAAGAGGACTTCAAAATCACGATTTCATTGCAAACGCTGACTTAACCCCAAGAACTAAAGCAATTTTCAAATTTAACCGCACCGGCTTCGTACGGGAGCAGAACTAATATACGCCACTGAATTCCTTCGGAATAAACGTTTGAAATTTGAAAATTGAATTCTTGTAGTTGCCGTATTCATTTTAATATGGATTAGTACCATCTCAACAAAAACAGCTTGGCAAAGAAGTTTTGTTTTGGAATAAAATTATTTGTCCAAAAATGGTTATGGTGAGTCAACCTTAAAAGATAGACATATGCTGTCAGACTTTTTTGCAGACCTTTTTATGGTGATTTTTGCTGATTAAAAAAAAAACTGGTTATTGTGAGCGAACCACAAAAGATAGAGATATTCCCTCGTAGACTTTTTTGTAGATCTTTTTATAATGTACAATATTGTAGAACATTATTTTGAAGTATCTCTTGCGGTTAACCCAGCGTTTGCAATAAGAGCGTAAAAAAATGGTAAATACATTTGAAATCTCTAAAGTTGACTATGTTCCTCTACGAAATTATGCCTAGATTATACTTAAAAATCTTCCTCATGAATCACTTTATCTTTTAAAAACAAACCGCATTAAAATCCATCGAGTAGTTTTAAAGATTTAAGTAGGCAACGGGAAATAGGGACAGAAAAAGCGCTTCTGTTTTATAATATGTAGTGATGCTATGTGGTACGCTTTTCAGTACCTTTGAAAATTAAACTTGATTGGTATCTATAATACAAGACATTTTACATACAATTTTTACAGTTATTCGTTTTGTCACATGGAGTTTAATGTCACCACTCGTGACGGTCGCGTGGTTCCATACGATTTTGGTTTGATACGAATGTCAGTTTTTCTTCTGGATTTGTTCGTTTGGTCTAAATTCACATTCACAAAAACCTGGTCTATGATATTTTCTATTATATCACCCGTTCACGAAACGACCGCGACATTTAGAATTTCTTGCTTTGTATTTTCGAACTTTTTACAGCATTCGTTGTTCACTTCGCCACTCGAATATAGGTATAATACTGTAGTAGACGAATAATCAATAAATCAAAAAGAAAACCATTGACTACAGATCAAAACACAAAGATAGTGCATGCAATACGGTGTATATTCAATATTCAAACCCCGTTCAACGCACAGCGCCATCTTGTGACTAATAGCAGATTCAGTGACAAGCAATTTGTTCCATTTGCATTTTATTAAAAAACTTATTCAGTTATCACTTTAGTATTCATCTTGAGAATTTATTTTTTGTATTTTACATATTTTTCGTATCTATATTTTTTTTGTTCTCCGGGGTGAAACGATAATGACTTCAAACCGCGTCGACAGCGCGGCGTATATGTCGGACTTCAAATGACTTAAAAACCCGGCTCTCTTCTATTACTTTAGCCAGAGTCATGAGGTATACCTACCCCTTCTTCATTTGTCTTCACCGCGGACGAAACAACTGGTCAGGTGCGAATCAGACTTGCGATACTGAGCGCACAAATTGGATAAAGGGTAGGCAAATCGTTTGTGTGGCAAATATTTTTCACGATCGTTACAGTAGTAGGTAAACAAGAACTAAGTAGTAAAAAAATATAGAGCCCCCTTTATTTCCCTCCCATGGGAGATCCCATCTTTGACTTAGGCATTTTACCAACAAAATCAGCGTTTTTCAACCCGGTCCACACAAGTTTCTCTATCGAAAAATATAAAAAAAAAATTAAATAAAAAGCAAACCAATAATCAAGAATCGAATCCATGGCGGCGCCGGGTTTCGATCCCGGGACCTCTCGCTTGCTAAGCGAGCGCTCTCCGCTCTGAGCTACGCCGCCGGTGGAAGTACCATCAAAATTACTGTTCTTATGAAAACTTCAGGGTTTCTGGAGGAGCAGTTGGTGACCACAACTGCACTCTACTGTGACTAAAATAGATGTTTATCCTGTACCTAGGACTTACATTTTTTTTACTTACATTTTATTGAATGCACCGAATAGTAGTAGTAGGCAGTTGTGGTTAAGATCTTCATGCCAAACCCACAAAGCACGATAGTAGTACGTATAAACTTACCATATACTTAGATAAATCATTATTAAATTAACTCGTTATATTAACAACAAAATGGAAATATTTTATGGGCCTGTATTACCACCGCCACATAAATTACTTAACAGATTTTTACACAGGAAGAATGCTACATTCTTCAATTTATCTGCCAGATAGCGGGTAATCAGAGACTGTGAAACAGGCGCTTTACATGATAAATAAGAATTGTTATTCAATATTACATAAGTTTTCACTTTAAACATTTATGCTTATAGCAACATAGTTGCGGATTGTCCTGGAATTTGGCAGTGTTTAAGAAACCATGCTACCTTAGTTCACTCAGGTCGCATTGAATCAATCCAGGGATCCTTCACTAGGTTCTTAGCACGATTATTAGTCACGATTTTAGTTAACGTGGTCCTCCGAAACGGCTTTATCGATTTTTACCAAATTTTATATGCGTATTCAGTAGGTCAGAAAATCGGCTACTATCTATTTTTCATAACCCTAAGTGATAATAGTATTAATAGTATAAAACGTAAAGAACTTTCGAGGATTTATAAAACAGAACCTCTATTCCTCACCCTATTTCCCCTTGACTACTTTAATCTTGGAAACTACTGGTCGGATTTTAATGCGGTTTTTTTAATAGATGAAGAAATTTATGATAATTCAGAAATTCAGAATTCTAGTTTTTAAATATAATCTATGCATAATTTCGTAGAGAAACATAGTCAATTTTAGAGATATCAAATATATTTACCATTTTTTTACGATTTCATTGCAATACTTTAAAAAAATGTTATACAATATTGTACACCATAAAAAGATTTACAAAAAAGTCCGCGAGGGCAAATCTCTTATCTTTTGTGGTTCGCTCACAATAACCAGTTTTTATGTAATGATTTTATTTTATACTTTCCTTGCAAACGCTGACTTAACCCCAAGAGCTACATCAAAATAATGTCGTATAATGTTGTACACCACAAAACGTCTCAGACTGCATACGCCTATCTTTTAAGGTTGTCTCACCATAACCATTTTTGGGCTAATAATTTTATTTCAGGCTTTCATTGCAAGCGCTGACTTTACCACAAGACCTACATCAAAATAATGTTCTACAATATTGTACACTATAAAAAGATCTACAAAAAAGTTTCAGATTTTTTCAAATTTCAAACGTTTATTCCGAAGAAATTCAGTGGCATATATTAGTACTGCTTCCGTGTGAAGCCGGGGCGGGTTGCTAGTAATTTCTATACTTTTAGAGCTTAGGATAGTAATGTTTAATAAGAGCATAAGTACATAGATGACGTTATTGAAATGATCCACCGCTGGGCAAAGGCACCCTCTTCTTTCACTTGACCCGGCCAAGTAAGAACGAATCCAGTTCATCCCTCTGGATCGGCGTGACCGACGTCCTCGGTTTGGTTACATGACACTTTTCAGTCAGAACTATTTTGTATTTGACACACATACTTTTATATAATTATTTTTCATGTATGGATGACTCATGACATCGTGTAAAGAAAGGATATTTTAAGAAATATAGGAATGAATGGTGAACCAATAGCATGAATTCTTGTTTCTCTTTTCAGGTATTATTTGTTTATAATAATACTAGCGACCCGCCCCGGCTTCGCACGGGAGCAGTGCTAATATACGCCACAGAATTTCTTTGACGTTCTTTATTTTGATAAAGATTCATACCATCGTCGTTGCATCGTAATGAAAAAACTTTCGAATTAACGTTTGGAAAAATTGAATAGTTGTCGTATTTATTTTGATTTTGATATGGATTACTACCTCAACAAAAACAGCTTGGCAAAGAAGTTTTGTTTTGGAATAAAATTTTTAGCCAAAAAAATGGTTAAGGTGAGTAAACCTTAAAAGATAGGTGCTGTCTCAGACTTTTTTGTAGACCTTTTTATGGTGTACAATATTGCAGAACATTATTTTGATGTAGCTCTTGGATTTAAGTCAGCGTTTACAATTAAAGTATAAAATTAAATTATTACAAAAAAGTGGTTATTGTGAGCGAACCTTAAGAGACAGAGATATGCCCTCGTGGACTTTTTTGTAGATATCTTTATGCTGTACAATATTGTAAAACATTATTTTGAAGTATCTCTTGCGGTTAAGCCAGCGTTTGCAATGAAAGCGTAAAAAATAGTGAATACATTTGAAATCGCTAAAATTGACTATGTTATTGTACAAAAATATGCATAGATTATACCTAAAAACCTTCCTCATAATCACTTTATCTGTTAAAGAAAACCGTATCAAAATCCGTCGAGTGCTTTCAAAGATTTAAGTGGTCAAGGGGAAAGGGGGACAGAAAAAGCGGTCCTGTTTTATAATACATAATATATGTAGTGAATTATGTTTGTGTAGGTACAAGTTCTGTAACAATAATGTTTAAATAAAAGCTCCTCTCTTTTCAGAGCAACTCAATTCAGATGTAATTTTACTGTTCCAAGGATAATTATTATTAACACATTTCATATACATTAGGTGATGCAAGAAATAAGGTGTTTGGACTCATCATTGAAGGCGTGCTTTGATGACCTTTTCAAGTTCTATACAGTACCTACACAAGGTACTGTAAACCAGCGGAAGGCATTCCAACCCAAGAACTCCAAATTCAATTCAAATTGTAAGTCTCGCCGTCGACGAGTGGATGACGAAAACGGAAAAATCTTAAGGTTATTCCCCAAGCTTAAAATAAAAACAGAGTTTAATAAATCACTAAACAGTTCTCGAACAAGGTATCTATTGACTAGTGCAAGGCGCTATTGAGGGCGATTAATGTTTTAAATGCAACTATAATTTTTCATCACGTGTGTTCGTTACTGGTGGTTGGATCCTGAAAACAAGCGGCTAACCAACGCGTGTAGTCTACCACAGCGGCGTCAGATTGGTTACAATTAAAGTAATCTAGATCGAGAAGTTGCTAAAAAAATGGTCAAGGGCCGTGGGTCTGATTAGATATAGTTTGAGTTAGATGATCATGTGGTTTCCCCGATCGCGTCTTATTACGAACATGGTATACCGTAGGCAGTGTAGGCACACAGTGCTTGCGAACACGACTGCACCTCCATCATTTTCATATCTATGCGATTCCAATTTTGACTTATTTAATACTTTACATTGTTTATATAATTATCATTTTTTTAATATTTATACAGTTTCCTATTAGCAGGTTTACACTATCTGAACGAAAACACAATCATAACACGATTCAAACGAAAACACAATCATAACACGATTCAAAGACATTGCCGTACAGCGCCATCTATCGGACGGGAGGATTAACAAAAGTGTTCATTTATTTGGCTAATTAGCATTTTTTTAATAATTTACATTCAGTTGCGCTTTATTAACTTTACTATTAATATCAGCATTTTATAATATTTGTTGTACTGTAAACTTGACTTGTTTTCACTTAAAACGTGTAAATACACTGTACGAGTGGATTTTCATAATGCACTAGTCACTCGCCTCAGGATCAATGAAGGTACTTCTACGGGGCAGTCAGGAATAGCCACACCATTGATTTGTCAAGTCTTAGCTTCCCTAATTTGGTAAATTATCTTGATTTCTTGGAGACGATGACGCGTCGAATTGAACTCTTCCGAAAGTAGGCCATCGCTTGTATGTAACTAGCGACCCACCCGGCTTCGCACGGGAGCATACTGATATAGGTACGTCACAGAATTTCTTTGACGTTCTTTATTTTGATAAGGATTCATACCATCTCAACAAAAACAGCTTCGCACAGAAGTTTTGTTTTGGAATAAAATTATTAGTCCAAAAATGGTTATGGTGAGTCAACCTTAAAAGATAGACATATGCTGTCAGACTTTTTTGCAGATCTTTTTATGGTGATTTTTGCTGATTAAAAAAAACTGGTTATTGTGAGCGAACCACAAAAGATAGAGATATTCCCTCGTAGACTTTTTTGTAGATCTTTTTATAATGTACAATATTGTAGAACATTATTTTGAAGTATCTCTTGCGGTTAACCCAGCGTTTGCAATAAGAGCGTAAAAAAATGGTAAATACATTTGAAATCTCTAAAGTTGACTATGTTCCTCTACGAAATTATGCCTAGATTATACTTAAAAATCTTCCTCATGAATCACTTTATCTTTTAAAAACAAACCGCATTAAAATCCATCGAGTAGTTTTAAAGATTTAAGTAGGCAACGGGAAATAGGGACAGAAAAAGCGCTTCTGTTTTATAATATGTAGTGATGCTATGTGGTACGCTTTTCAGTACCTTTGAAAATTAAACTTGATTGGTATCTATAATACAAGACATTTTACATACAATTTTTACAGTTATTCGTTTTGTCACATGGAGTTTAATGTCACCACTCGTGACGGTCGCGTGGTTCCATACGATTTTGGTTTGATACGAATGTCAGTTTTTCTTCTGGGTTTGTTCGTTTGGTCTAAATTCACATTCACAAAAACCTGGTCTATGATATTTTCTATTATATCACCCGTTCACGAAACGACCGCGACATTTAGAATTTCTTGCTTTGTATTTTCGAACTTTTTACAGCATTCGTTGTTCACTTCGCCACTCGAATATAGGTATAATACTGTAGTAGACGAATAATCAATAAATCAAAAAGAAAACCATTGACTACAGATCAAAACACAAAGATAGTGCATGCAATACGGTGTATATTCAATATTCAAACCCCGTTCAACGCACAGCGCCATCTTGTGACTAATAGCAGATTCAGTGACAAGCAATTTGTTCCATTTGCATTTTATTAAAAAACTTATTCAGTTATCACTTTAGTATTCATCTTGAGAATTTATTTTTTGTATTTTACATATTTTTCGTATCTATATTTTTTTTGTTCTCCGGGGTGAAACGATAATGACTTCAAACCGCGTCGACAGCGCGGCGTATATGTCGGACTTCAAATGACTTAAAAACCCGGCTCTCTTCTATTACTTTAGCCAGAGTCATGAGGTATACCTACCCCTTCTTCATTTGTCTTCACCGCGGACGAAACAACTGGTCAGGTGCGAATCAGACTTGCGATACTGAGCGCACAAATTGGATAAAGGGTAGGCAAATCGTTTGTGTGGCAAATATTTTTCACGATCGTTACAGTAGTAGGTAAACAAGAACTAAGTAGTAAAAAATATAGAGCCCCCTTTATTTCCCTCCCATGGGAGATCCCATCTTTGACTTAGGCATTTTACCAACAAAATCAGCGTTTTTCAACCCGGTCCACACAAGTTTTCTCTATCGAAAAATATAAAAAAAAAATTAAATAAAAAGCAAACCAATAATCAAGAATCG